>NW_004444252.1:751334-761435 GCF_000243295.1 Trichechus manatus latirostris
AGAAACTATTTTGTTCTGTAAGCCTTCATCTTAAGTGAGAATAACAGCACAATTGGAAGAGCGTAGTCAATGTCACTGAACTGTGCGTGTTGAAATTTTTGAAATGGTGTATCTTTGGCTTTGCGTATTTTCACCAAAAAAAAAAGCTTGAGAAGTTAGAGGGTTGATATGTTGTGGGGTGTTAACAAATGTCATAAAACAGTATGTGTACTACTGTTTCATGAGAAACTGTTTGTTCTGTAAGCCTTCACCTGACGTACAAGACAAAAAGAATGGTGAGACTTTGTCTCACATAATTTCAACATGTTATAAGGAGGAACCAGTCACTGGAGAAGGACCTCATGTTGGTAAAGTAGAGGATCAGCAAAAAAGAGGAAGACCCTCAATGAAATGGACTGACACAGTGGCTGCAACAATGGGCTCAAGCATAATAACAACTGTGAGGATGGCGCAGGACTGGGCAGTGTTTCATTCTGTTGTACATAGACTTGCTATGAGTCAGAAATGACTCAACAGCACCTAACAATAATAACAACGGCTAGTGATACGTTGAACATCTTTTCATGTGCTTATTTGCCATAGTATGTCCCTTTTGGTGAAATGCCTTTTCATGTCTTTTGCTCATTTTTTAATTCGATTTTTTTTTCTTACTGTTGAGTTTTGAGATTTCTTTATATATTCTAGATATCAGAACTTTGTCAGATTTGTGGTTTGCAAATATTTTCTCACAGTCTGTAGTTTGTCTTTGCGTCTTGATAACAGGGTCTTTTGCTATAACCCAGACGTCATCTACACTCAGGAGGAGGGATGAGAATCAAGACGTGTATAAAGCTGATTGCTAGGAAGTGGATGTCAGACATACTTCCACTCTCCAACATTTTCACCATTTCTGACACCGGGTATCTCCCCCACTACAATTTCCACTTCTCTGCTGGGCTCAATAATTTGTTGCAATGGCCACACTGAACTCACAGACCATACTCACAATTAGGTGGTTTATTAGAGAAGTAACAGGCTACAATTTGGGATTAGGATCAACTCGAGGTAACAGGAACAACTCAGGAGACAGGATACAGTTCTTCCATCAGGGCAGCTTCCAACCAGGACAGCTCTCAGCTTTCTCTTGGCCGTGCCCACGGGCAGGCAGTGCTTCTCAGCCTGGCCTCTGTCACCTGGCCCTTTTCAGGCCTAACCTCTGCCCTGCTCAGGCAACTCTTTAGCTCTGTTGACAAGTGCTCAGAGGCATCCCACACCACCAGCAAGCCTCCTGCCTGAAGACGCTCAGGTCTTTCTCATTCTGTGGGTTGGCAAGCCCACTGCAGTCATCTTGCTCCAGTCTCCTGGTTCCAGTCGCTGGTATTGCTGCTACCATTTCTCTGCCATCTGGTGCTGTCTCCAGTATTACAACTCTCTCTTTCCTGAGTCTAGGAGATTCTCAGCACAGGGACCCCAGGTCCAAAGAATGCACTCCACTCCAGACTCTTCTTCTTGATGGTATGAGGACCCCCTCAGCCTCTGTGGGATTGGCCCTTACAAGCCAATAGTATGGCAAAACTGACCAATCCTCTTGGTATACCACAATCACTTACTTTACATAGTAATCGACCAATTCCCCTCAAGGTCACTTTTCCTATTGGGTGGTTTTACACACCCTGTTTGAATAGTATACTAACCAATCCCTATTAAGATTATGGTCCAGGCAATCATTTTGGCAGAATTATAAACCCAAGGCCAGAAAGGGCATATATAAAGAGAAACCCATTGCACTGCATTTGGAAAACAAATGTTTTTAATTTTGATGAGGTCAAATTTATCGACTTTTCTTTTATGAAAAACTAAGTTTAAGAACTCTTTACCAAACCCTAGGTCCTGAAGTTTTTCTCTTATGTAGCTTTTAAACTTTTTTAGTTGTACATTTAACACTTAAATCTATGATCCATTTTGAGTTAATAAGATGTAAAGTTTAGGTTGAGGCCTTTTTTTGGGGGGGGGGGTTGCCTATGAATATCTGTGGTAAGCTGAATAATGACTCCCCAAAGATGTCCACATCCTAATATCCAGAACTTATGTTATCTTACATGCAAAAGGGACTTTGTAGGTGTGATTAAGTTGAAGATCTTGAGATGGGGAGATTACTCTGGATTATCCATGTGGATCAGATGTAATCACAAGGATCTGTGTAACATGGCAGTAGGAGATCAGAGTGAGTAATAGATGGGACCACAGAAGCGAGAGGTTGGAATGATGCAAGGAAGGAGCTATGAGCCAAGAAGTGCACGCAGCCTCTAGAAGCTGAAAAACAAGGAAAGGGATTCTCTCCTGTAAAAGCGACTTGGCAGTGGAGGCATGAGACCTTCTCTAACTTAACAAGCGGAAAGGTGAATCAGTATCAGCATCAACTGCCCAAGGTTGATTCCTTTGAGGCGGTGGTCAGACTTACCTCCTCTCGCCAAACTTTTTACCAATTCTGACACCAATCATCTATCCCATGGCACTCTCTACTTCTCTGCTGGGTTTGATAATTCGTTGCAATGGCCACACAGAACTCACAGACCATACTCATGATTATGGGGTTTATTAGTGGAGTAACAGGATACAACTCAGGATCAGAATCAACTTAGAAGTAACAGGAAAAACTCAGGATGCAGTTCTCAATCAGGATAGCTTCTTCTCACACTCTGCCACTGGGCCCTGCTTGGGTCCTTCTTGGACAAATGTTACAACTCTTAGCTCCATGGGTTGGCACGCCTAGCTCTACCAAATGCCCAGCGATACCCCACTCCACCAATGAGCCTCCTAGTCAAATGTGCTCAGCTTTCTCACTCTGTGGGCCGGGAAGCCACCGCACCATCTCCTGCCGGTCTCCTGGTTCTGCTGTCTTTACTGCTGCTGTTTCTCTGCCAGTCTTCTCACCATCTTCCCTTGCTGTCTTCCATGTTAAAGTTCTCTTCCTCTCTGTCTCCTGGGTCTAGGAGGTTCTCAGCGCAGGGACACAAGGTCCAAAGGACACACTCCGCTCCCATGTCTTCTTCTTGGTGGTAGTGAGTTCCCTGTTCTGTTTCTGGGATGACTCATTTTAAGCCTAGCAGGATGGCAAAAACTGACCAATCCTCTTGTTAGGGTTCCATACACCTTATTTGCATGCTTCTGCCTCCACAAGGATGCCATAAATTTTCTCTGCATTATTAACAAGCTGTCCAATCCACTTCGCAGGCCACAAGCACCTCATCTGCGTGTTATTTGGTGGGAGTTAAAAAGACTCTGGCTAGAAGGGCAATATTGGGTAATTCACTGCACCGCATCCCCTGAAGCCTCCAGAAGCAATTCAGTCCTGCCAATGCCTTGATTTTAGACTTCTAAGCTTCAGTACTTCAACAGAATAAATTTATGTTGTTTTAAGCCACTGTGTTTGCGGTAGTTTGTTACAGCCACAATAGGAAACCAACACAATATCCTATTGCTTCAGTACCATTTGTTTAAAGTTTATTCTTCTTCCATTGAATTGATTTGCAATTTTGTTAAAAATAAGTTAACTATATTTTTGCGGGCCAACTTCTGGTTTCTATATTCTGTTCCATTGATGAATGTGTCTGTCCCTCTGCCAATACCACACAGTCTTGATTACTGGAGCTATATAATAAGTCATAAAATCAGGTAGATTGATTACACTCACTTCATTTTTCTTCCTCAAAATTGTTTGAGCTATTCCAGTTCCTTTTCTTTTCATTATAAATTTTAGAATAATCTTATCTATGTCTACACAAAAGCTATTGTGAAATTTTGATAAGAATTGCATTGAACCTATATATCAATTTAGGAGAACTGGCATCTTTAATATGTTGAGTCTTCCATTTATTTAGATTTTTAAAAATTTCTGTCTCAGTGAATTATAATTTTCAACACATAAGTACTGTTATTGTATTGTAACCTCTGAAACTATTGCCCTGAGATAATCTTTAAACCTTAAACCAAAAATATCCCCTGAAGCTTTCTTAAAACCAAACAATAGTTTAACTTAACTAGTAAAAAAGGTCTGCCTTGAGGATTATGCTTTTTAAGAGCTACCTATATGGGATCAAAGTGACAACAGCAACTCGAAAGATTAGATAGGAACCTTAGAGGGCAGTGAATTTATGTCAATGGGGGAAGAACAACTCAGAAAAGGAGGCTGAGAATGGTTACACAACTCAAAGAATGTAATTAATGTCACCAAATGGTACACACAGAAACTTTGAATTGGTGTGTTTTGCTGTGTATATTCTCAACAACAACAAAATTAAAAAATTTATTCTTCTAACTCAATTCATTATTAATTCAGTATTCTTTCCATTATACCATATAGTTTATAGATATGTTAAATTATATTTGATAAACTGTAAGCAATTATAGTATTTCTGGGTTGTACTGGAATTTTTAACATGCTGATTTTATCCATTTACCATTCATCCATCCATCCACCCATCCAATACTCATCTACTGTGTACCTACCATATGGCAGTGTAAAGCCCAGAGGTTACAGACATAAAATATGCAGGCTCCAGTTAAAGCTCTTGGTTGCTAACCAAAAGGTCAGTGGTTCAAACCTGCTAGCTGCTCCATGGGAGAAAGATGTGGCAGTCTGTTTCTATAAAGATTTACAGCTTTGGAAGCCCTATAGGGCAGTTCTACTTTGTCCTATAGGGTTGCTATGAGTCAGAATGGACTCAAAGGCAGTGGGTTTGGTTTTGGTTTGCCTCTGACCTCAAGGAGTTTGCCCTCTAGTGAGCAAAAGTAGGTATACGTATAGCATATTCTACAGAAATAATGTGCACCTTCTACATTTGTCTGCCAACTGCATCCCCCCGCAAGGTATTTTCATAAGCGTCGCTATGCCAGTTTTTGTTTACAGCAACATGTAAAAAAAAATTGACATAGCAGCACTTATGAAAATACCTCACAGTTGGCAAATAAATGTAGTAGGCATGAGTTATTTAGGTAAAAATAGAGTATGTGTTGCAGTGTGAAAAGTAGTACTGTTATAAGTTTATTCAGGAGATGAGGCTTGAGTTGGGTCTTAGAGGATGAGTCGAAGTTAGCCTGATGAAAGCTGGGGGGTGGGGTAGGAGGTTGTAGAGAGAGGACATTCTAGGCTGAGGCACCAGCTCTTGCAAAAGCATGAAGACATGACAGAACATGTGCTAGGAACACGCTGGGTGGCTGGCTATGGTTGGTATTTAGTTGATGAGGGTTTTTTGGGAGAGGTTGATGTGGATGGAATAGGCAGTGGTCAGCTCATTGAAAACCCCGTCTGGTAAGATGCATGGAATTTATCCTGAAAGTGATAGGGTGCCATTGTAAAATTAAACACAGATAGCATGATCAGATTTGTTGTATTGTTTTTGTTTTTAATTGCTCTGATGGCTGTGGAAGGGAACTGAAACTAAGGAAAATGTTGCTGGGAACTCCGGGTTCTGCTTGGCATGAACTCTGTCCAGGGCCAAGAAGACAGAGACCAAGTTGGGGAGAACGAAAGGCAACTTTATTGGTTGGCCAAGAAAGGAGACAGTTGGGGCTAAGTGCCTTCCAAGACTTCTCACGGCAGCTTGCTGAGGCTGGTTTATATAGGCAAGGTAAGTTACAAACACAAAATGGTGCACACGCAGGCACAGAGCGTTCCAGAATGAGTAAGCATTTTCCAAAGCTCGGGTTAGATTCCCCTTGCAGGAGGAAGTTGGTCATTTTTGTTCATTAGCATGTCAGCACTCTACCCAGGGGCGGAGAATTTATCATGCGCGTGAGGCAGTTAATGAGCTAAAGGTTATCTGGAGCGCCAAGATGGGGGGCAGTACCTGTTTTAGTTGGTTTTGGCCAGTCCATGGCTGTTTCTCTTCAAGGAGGTTCTGAAGAAGAAAAGAAACAACTCTAGGAAATGGGCTGGGTGAGGGGGTGTCTTGAAGCTAAGAAAAAGTGGCTCTATGGCTCTAGCCCTGTCTTAAAAGGAAGAGAAGTTATAAGCTGTTGTGGCATTAAAGAATTGATAAAAGTCTGAACTGAGGAAGTAGTGTTAGACATAAAGAAAAGGGACATAAAAGCAGTAGCATGTCCTCACTTGTTGGTGGCTTAAATCTACTGGCAGGGAAGTACAGATATTTCCAATGAACTGGTGTTTGTTAGGGGCCCTGGTAGCACAGTGGTTAAGAGTGTGGCTGCTAACAAAAAGGTTGGCAGTTTGAGTTCACCAGCCGCTCCTTGTAAACTCGATGGGGCGGTTCTACTCTGTCCTATAGGGTCACTATCAGTCAGAAATGACTCAATGACAAGAGGTTTTGTTTTTTTCTTTTTTGTGTGTATTAGTTAAGATAGTATTTGACTGGAATAGCATTGTAAATCTAATTTCATTTGTTTTGGGTAAAATATACAGAATGAAAATTGTCTTCAGAAATATTTTAATTCCAGCTTCTTTTTCTTTATCTTTGCCATGTAGCTCACCCACGGACTGTGTCCCTGACACTAGCAGATGGTGAATGTGTGTATGGGAGATGGCTACTCATGTTAATATTTTATTGATTGTTTAATGTATTTAAAACTCCACCTGTTTCCCAAAGCACAGATGCAATAGGGCTAAATACCCTGGATACAAGAAACACATTTATACTCTTGGTGCTACCATGCACAGCGGGCCATGTGTTATTTTCAACTTTCCATCTTTCATTTTCTTCCTTCCTTCCGAGTAACAGTACCCCAATTTTTTTAAATTCTTTTTCTTTTTTATTGTACTTTAGATATTTACAGAACTAGCTTCTCATTAAACAGTTAGTACATATATTGTTTTATAGCATTGGTTAACAACCCCATTACATGTCATTACTCTCCCTTCTCGACTTTGGGTTCCCTATTACCAGCTTTCCTGTCCCCTCCTGGCTTCTAGTCCTTGCCCCTGGGCTGGTGTGCCCCTTTAGTCTTGTTTTGTTCTATGGGTCTGTCAAACCTTTGCCTAAAAGGTGAACCTCTGGAGTGACTTCATTACTGAGCTAAAATGGTGTCCATGGGCCATACTCTCAGGGTTTCTCCAGTCTGTTAGGCCAGGAAGTCTGGTCTTTTTTTGAGTTAGAATTTTGTTCCACATTTTTCTCCAGCTCCAGCTCCAGCTCCAGGGCCCTCTATTGTTATCCCTGTCAGAGCAGTCAGTGGTGGTATCCAGGCACCCTCTAGTTGTACTGGACTCAGTCTGGTGGAGGCCATGGTAGTTGCAGTTTATTAGTCCTTTGGACTAATCTTTCCCTTGTGTCTTTAGTTTTCTTCATTTTCACTTGCTCCTGAAGGGGTGAGACCAGTGGAGTATCTTAGAGCGTTGCTCACAGGCTTTTAAGATCCCAGATGTTACTCACCAAAGTAGAATGTAGAACATTTTCTTTATAAACCATGTTATGCTAATTGAGCTAGATGTTTCCTGAGATCATAGTCCCCACAGCCCTCAGGCCAGTAATTTGGTCCCTAAGGGAATTTGGATTTGTCCATGGAGCTTCCATAACCTTACCCTGAACAAGTTGTACTGGATTCCCCAGTATTGTGTACTGTCTTACCCTTCACCAAAGTTACCATTTATCTATTGTCTAGTTAAGTGTTTTTCCACCCCCACCCCTCCCCTCCCTCAGACCCATCAAAGATTGTTCCTTTTTGTGTGTAAACCTTTTCACGAGTTTTTATAGTAGTGGTCTCATACAATATTTGTCCTTTGGTGATTGACTTATTTCACTCAGCATAATGCCCTCCAGACTCATCCATGTTGTGAGATGCTTCACAGATTCATCATTGTTCTTTATCATTGGGTAGTACTCCATTGTGTGTATGTACCATAGTTTATCTATTCATCCATTGATGGGCATCTAGGTTGTTTCCATCTTTTTGCTATTGTGAATAATGCTGCAATGAATATGGGTGTGCATCTGTCTATTCGTGTGACAGCTCTTATTTCTGTAGGATATATTCCTACGAGTGGGATTGCAGGATCATATAGTATTTCTATTTCTAGCTTTCTAAGTAAGCTCCACATCATTTTGCAAAATGGTTGTACCATTTTGCATTCCCACCAGCACTGCATAAGAGTTTCGATCTCCCCGCAGCCTCTCCAACATTTGTTATTTTCTGTTTTTTTGATTCGTGCCAGCAATGCTGGGATGACATAGTATCTCATTGTGGTTTTAATTTGCATTTCCCTAATGGCTAGTGATTGGGAGCATTTCTTCATGTGTCTGTTAGCCGCTTGAATGTCTTCTTTGGTGGAGTGTTTGTTCATTTCCTTTGCCCATTTGTTAATTGCATTATTTGTCTTTTTGTTGTAGAGATGTTGGATTATCCTGCAGATTTTAGATATTAGAATTTTGTTGGATTTGTAATAGCCAATTTTTTTTCCCAGTCTGTAGGTTCTCTTTTTACTCTTTTGGTGAAGTCTTTTGATGAGCGTAAGTATTTAATTTTTAGAAGATCCCAGTTATCTAGCTTATCTTCTGAAGAGTGTATGTTGTTATGGTTTGTATCCTGTTAATGCTGTATATTAGGGTCTCTAGTGTTGATCCTATTATTTCTTCTATGATCTTTATAGTTTTTGGGTTTATATTTATGTCTTTGATCCATTTTGAATTAGTTTTTGTGTATGGTGTGAGGTATGGGTCCTGTTTCATTTTTTTGAAGATGGACGTCCAATTTTGCTAGCACTATTTGTTAAAAAGACTGTCTTTTCCCCATTTGATGGACTTTGGGCCCTTGTTGAAGATCAGGTGACCGTAAGTGGATGGATTTACATCTGGGTTCTCAGTTCTGTTCCATTAGTCAATGTATCTGTTGTACCAGTACCAGGCTGTTTTGACTACCATAGCTGTATAGTAGATTCTGAGGTCAGGTAGTGCGAGTCCTCCTACTTTATTCTTCTTCTTCAACGGTGCTTCACTTATCCAGGGCCTCTTCCCTTTCCATATAAAGTTAGTGATTAATTTTTCTACCTCTTCAAAAAATGTTGGTATCTGGATCAGGATTGCATTGTATTTGTAGATTGCTTTAGGTAGAATTGTCATTTTCACAATGTTCAGTCTACCTATCCATGAGCATGATATGTTTTTCCATTTATGTAGATCTCTTTTGGTTTCTTGCAGTGGTGTTTTGTAGTTTTCTTTGTCTAGGTCTTTTACATCCCTGGTTAGATTTATTCCTAGGTTTTTATTTTTTAGAGGCTATTATAAATGGTATTGTTCTCCTGATTCCCTTTTCATCTTTCTCTTTGTTTGTGTATAGTAATCCAACTGATTTTTTGTATGTTGATCTTGTATCCTGCTACTCTGCTGAATCTTTCTATTTAGTTCCAGTAGTTTTCTCGTGGAGTCTTTTGAGTTTTCTATATATAGTATCATATCATCTGCAAATAGGAACAGTTTTACTTCTTCCTTGCCAATTTGGATGACTTTATTTCTTTTTCTTGCCTTACTGCTCTAGGTAGGACTTCCAGCACAAAGTTAAATAGGAGTGGTGATGAAGGACATCCTTGTCCTGTTCCTGTTCTCAAGGGGAATGTTTTCAGCTTCTCTCCATTAAGAGTGATGTTGGCCATTGGTTTTGTATAGATGCCCTTTATTATGCTGAGGAATTTCCCTTCTATACCTATTTTATTGAGAGTTTTTATCAGGAATGGGTGTTGGACTTTTTCTAATGCCTTTTCTTCATCCATTGAGATGCTCATATGATTCTTTTATCTGATTTATGTGGTGGATTATGTTGATTGATTTTCCAATGTTGAACCATCCTTCCATCCTGGTATGAAACCTACTTGGTCATGGTTTATTTTTTTTTAATATGATGATGAATTCTATTGGCTAGAATTTTGTTGAGAATTTTTGCATCTATATTCATGAGCTATTAGTCTGTAATTTTCTTTTTTTGTGGTGTCTTTGCCTGGTTTTGGTATCAGGGTTATGCTAGCTTCATAGAATGAATTTGGAAGTATCCTTTCCTTTTCTATGTTCTGCAATAGTTTGAGTAGTACTGGTGTAAGCTCTTCTCTGAATGTTTGGTAGAATTCTCATATGACGCCATCTGGGCCAGGGCGTTTTTACATTGGGAGTTTTTTTTTTT
>NW_004444252.1:761535-763253 GCF_000243295.1 Trichechus manatus latirostris
ATCTCTTCTCTTATTATGGGTCTGTTCAGATTTTCAACATCAATTTGTGATAGTTTGGGTAGGTAGTGTGTTTCTAGAAATTTGTCCATTTCCTCTAGATTTTCAAATTTGTTGGCACATAGTTTTTCATAAAACTCTGCTATGATCCTTTTTATTTCAGTTGGGTCTGTTGTAATGTCATCCATTTCATTTATTTTCATTGTTTCCTCTCCTGTTTTTCTTTTGTCAGTTTGGCTAGTGGTTTGTCAATTTTATTGATCCTTTCAAAGAATCAACTTTTGGTTTTGTTGATTCTATTGTTTTTCTGTTCTCTATTACATTTATTTCTACTCTAATCTTTATTCTTTCCTTTCTTCTGGTGGCTGTTGGCTACTTTGGTTGTTCTCTTTCTGTTTGTTCGAGTTGTGTAGCTAATGTTTTGATTTTGTCCCTTTCTTCTTTTTTGATGTGTGCATCTATTGCTATAAATTGACCTCTGAGCACTGCTTTTGCTGTGTCCCAGAGGTCTCAGTATGATGTGTTTTCATTCTCATTTGATTCTAGGATTTTTTTGATTCCATCTTTGATTTCTTCTATTACCCAGTGGTTTTTAAGCAGGGTGTTATTCAGTTTCCATGTAATTGTTTTTTTCCCTTTCTCTTCTTGTTGTTAATTTCTACCTTGATGGTGTTGTGACAGAGAAGATACTTTGTATTATCTCACTGTTTTGGATTTTGTTGAGGGTTGCTTTGTGGCCTGATATCTGGTCTATTCTGGAGAATGTTCCACATGCATTGGAAAAGAATGTGTACTTTGCAGCTGTGGGGTGCAATGTTCTATATATGTCTGAGTTCAAATTGTATGATTGTGGCCTTTAGATCTATATATTTATTGAGTTTCCTTCTAGATGTCTGTCCTTTACTGAGCATGGTGTTTTGAGGTCTTCTACTATTATAGTGGAACTGTCAATTTCTCTTTTCAGTGCTGTTTAAGTTTGTTTTATGTATTTTGGAGCCCTGTCATTGGGTGCCTAGATATTTATTATGGTTATGTCTTCATGATGGATCATCCCTTTAATCATGATATAGTGCTTTTCTTTGTCTTTTATGGTGGATTTTGTTTTAAACTCTATTTTATCTGAGATTAGTATTGCCACTACTGCTCTTTTTAAGTGGCTGTTTGCTGGATATATTTTTTTCCATCCTTTGATTTTTAATAAATTTATGTCTTTGTTTCTAAGGTGTTTCTCTTATAGACACTATATTGATAGATCTTGTTTTTTAATCCATTCTGTCACTCCCTGTCTCTTTATGGGTGCGTTTAGGCTGTTTACATTCAGTGTAATTATTGACAGGTGTGTTTTTTGCTGTCATTTTGTAGTGCTTTTTTTGTGGTGCTGACAATTTCTTTGTTCTTCTTACTGTCCTGTGCTGAATTCCTTTTGTGGATTTTTTTTCATTTCTTTTGTTTTTGTAGATTTTGTTTTTACTGAGACTTTATGTTTATCTTCTTTTGATGTGTAGGTTTGTTAACTTTCTTTGTGGTTACCTTCAAATTTACCCTTATCTTCTGTCATGGTTTGAATTATGTCCCCCCAAAAATGTGTGTATCAATTTGGCTGGGCCATGATTCCCAGAGTTGTGTGGTTGGCCTCCATTTTGTGATTGTAATTTTATGTTAAAGAGGATTAGGGTGGGATTGTAACACCACCTTTACCCAGGTCACATCCCTGATCCAAT
>NW_004444252.1:763353-776788 GCF_000243295.1 Trichechus manatus latirostris
GGATTGTAACACCACCTTTACCCAGGTCACATCCCTGATCCAATGTAAAGGGAGTTTCCCTGGGGTGTGGCCTGCACCACCTTTTACCTCTCAAGAGATAAAAGGAAAGGGAAGCAAGCAGAGAGTTGGGAACCTCACACCATCAAGAAAGCAGCACTGGGAGCAGAGCGTGTCCTTTGGACCAGGGTCCCTATGCAGAGAAGCTCCTAGTCCAGCGGAACACCGAAGAGATGAAGGTCGACAGAGAGAAAAAGGCTTCTCCTGGAGCTGATGCCCTGAATTTGGACTTTTAGCCTACTTTGACTGTGAAGAAATAAACTTCTCTTCGTTAAAACCATCCACTTGTGGTATTTCTGTTATAGCAGCACTAGATGACTAAGACATCTTCCTAAATTTGAACCAGTCAGTTATTACTTGGTATTGCCTTGCCTTCCTCTCCATTAGAGAGTTGTATACTTACACATTTGTTCCCTCTTTTATTGTTCTGATGTTGTTATCATTTGCAGATTAACCTCTCTGGTTCCTTGTTGTAAATCTTTAAGTTTTGAACAGTGCTTGAGAGTTCATTTCCTAGGTTGGTATCTGGCTGGTGCTATCCTGTGTCCTAGATTCAGGCTGTTGTCTGATGTTGTTTATTCTCAAACTGAAGGACTCCCTTTAATAATTCTTGTAAGTTTGGTTTGGATTTTACAAATTCCCTTAATTTATGTTTATCTGGAAATGTCCTAATTTCACCATCATATTTGAATGAGAGTTTTGCAGGATATATTATTCTTGGTTGGCAATTTTTTTTCACCAAGGTTTTATATATGTCATTCCATTGCCTTCTTGACTGCATGGTTTCTGCCGAGTAATCAGAGCTTAGTCTTATTGTTTCTCCTCTGTATGTGACTTTGTTTTTCTGAAGCTGCTCTCAGGATTCTTTGTCTTTGGTTTTAGAGAGTGTGATTATGATATTCCTTGCTCATTTTCTTTTGGGGTCTACCCTATATGGGGTTTATTGAGCTTCTTGGATGGTCAGCTTTTCATCCTTCATGATATTAGCAAAATTTTCTATCAGCAATTCTTCAATGATCCTCTCTGTGTTTTCCATTTTCTCCCCATTCTGGAACTCAGATCACTCAAAAATTTTTGCTTTTGATTTATCCCACATCATTCTCATGGTTTCTTCATTTTTATTTATTCTTTTTTTCTGAGTTTTCCTCAAAGTTTTATCCAAGTGTTTGTTCTCAATTTCGCTGATCCTGTCTTCCATTGTTTCAAACCTGTTCCTCAGCCCTTCTATGACACTGTCCATTTCTAAAGTCTTGTTGTTTATCTTTTGGATTTCTAATTGTTGTTTTTGTATCAGTTCTAGTTGTGAATTTATTTTGGCATTTTGTTCCTGTATTATTTTCTTTAATTCTTCCATTTTTTGCCTGTATTTTCCATGAATTTGTCTGCCTTTTCCAGGAATTTGTCTATTTTTTTCCTCATTTTTGTATGCTTTTTGCTTCAACTCTTGTAAAGCTCTGAATATGAGATGTGTGAATTCTGTATCAGGTAGTTCTAGTACCTTTTATTCTACTGGAAAGTCATCTGGTGTTTATTTTGGACACCTACTGGAACAATGCTGTCCTGTTTTCTTGTATTTTTTGATATAGTCTGCTGTCTTCAGGACATTCGGTAGTTATTTTCTTCATTTATTGATTGTAGGTTTGTTTGTTTCACAAACTAGGGAAGTGGCTTCCAAGCTGTGCAGGACAGCCTGGCTATAACGGGTGGAGATGATACACAGCACGGGGTATTCAGGAGACAGGAAAAGAAGGTAAGCAGAAAGAGATGAGAAACCGAGAAATGAAAAAAGATAAAAAGGAAAAAGGAAAGAGAAAACAAGCAAACAAAAAAGAAAAAAATAAAAGCCCTCAGGGGTCCCACCAGTGTGGCCATGCGCACTGGGGAAGCAGTTCTCCAGCTGAGAGGTGCTTCACAGCTTCTTCACCAAGAAGAAGCAAAGATGCATATGGAGTCAAATGTTTGAGAGAAAGGAGGGGGAGGAGGTGAGAGGCAGGAAAGAAACCAAAAGAGACTGAAAAAAGCAACACCAGCAACAAAGAAATGGCAGTGAAGAAGCTGGCAGGTATGTGCGGGGAGAATTTGCATGGCACAGAACCAGCACCTCCCATGCCACAGTCTCGGCCCACTGGGAAGCAGTGGATTCGCCTGCCGGGAAGCAGCAAATTGGCCTGCTGGGAACCCGGGAATCGGCCCAGCAAGAAGCAGTGAATTGGCCTACCAGGAAGCAGTGAATTTCGAGCAGGGGGAGGCAGGATGGGTGGTGGGAAAGGCTGTCTCACTGGTTACCAGGTGCTCTCTCTCCTGCTGGGAGCTCCGTGAATCTAACTTTCCTGTACTCCCTGTCTGCCGATCTCCAACAGGAGTCCAAGATGGTGGATCCATGCTGCATTAGCTGATAGGGGACCTCCGCTTATAACTATCCTTGCTCTCAGTTCTCTGTCAGTTTCTTATTCCATTCGGTGCTTGGTTGAGTTCCTTATCTCTTCATTTGATGCTTAGGGTTCCAGGATTGACATTTGTTTCTTTTTACTTAGTTTTTCAGGTCTTTGCTGTGGAGGGATGGCATGGTGCTTCTGTCTATAGTGCCATGATCACAGCACCCTAATTTTTATGCCATCTTCACAGTTTGTGGGCTTCCAAGGAAGCTAACTGCAGTGTCTAAAGATTTTAAGACTCAACTAAGCAAAGCCCTCTCTCCCCAATCCTAGTAGTTGAGTAAATGAGTGGCCACATTTCCTAAACTTGTGTAATTAAAGTAAAGCTGAGGCCTTTTGTTCAGTGGTTGAGGGATACAGATCTGAAGCTACTGACAGCCATCTTGGGACCATAAGGAACAAGTCCATCTGAGGCTGGAGCCAACCTAGAGGAGGCCAAGCTGAGAAACAGATTATAACTGAGACCGGTAGGGATAGAAAAGACCTTAAATAATGTTACGTCGGTTAAAGGATTTTTTTCTAGAAGATTGGAGTAAATGTTGTTTGCTTCCTCCTAATCTGTCCGCTTGTAGCTGTCTTTCAAATCAGCCAATTAGAACTAGAATCCTGGGCGTGCGCCGTAGGAGAGCAGGGTGACTGTCAGATGGCCTCACCCCATAATAAGTATGGCCTAGAAACCAAAATCACCAGACATACATCATCGAGCGGTGACTGAGCCCAATTCAGAAGAGAGAAGGCTGTCAGCCACTTCCGTGCCAAATCCCACCCCGACCCCTTTTTGAATATGTATGAAGTTAATGGATATGTATGACTTCCCCTTTCCGTGTGGTATAAAACTTCCCCCCACCCCCAGCCCTTTGTTCAGAGAGAGAGTGCTTTCTGGGAGGATCCCCCCTTCATCTCCTTACTCGCCAGGAGTAATAAACTATGCCTTGCTCTAAATCCGCTTGACTCTTGGTCGTTCTTAAGCAGAGTACAAAGGGCGAACCCATTGTGTTAGGTGACATAATCACACAGCGTGTCAGGCCTTTCAAACTCTAGATCAAGCTGCTATGGACTATTTGGTTTGGGGAGCCAATCAATCCCTTGGTGGCTGGGGCTTTCTGTAACTCAGAAGTGAAAGATATCTTAACGTGAAGATGCCCCTTGAGAGGGACTTCTTGCTCAGAAATCGAAGCCATTAAGAACCGATGTGGAGCCTGGTCTCGGCAAGAGTCCTTTTCAGACAGAAGATTTTCCTGCTACTGCATTAGGTGGGGGTGGGGGAGACCCCTCCCCCAGGAGGCAAAACTCCCAAGAGTAATAAGGAAACGCATGTTTGCAGCAACTCTGGGTTCCTCAAGGAAAGGGTGTGGACTCTCTCCCCAGAGGCTTCTGCTATGAATAGATTCAGCCCCAACAAGTCTCAGAGAGAAGCTGCCTGTTTAGAAGTTACCACGGTGGGGCTGTCTTGAAAAGAGACTCCTCTAGACTTGCTTCCATCCAAAGCCTGCAAGGCTTTTTCCTTCTGACTCCACTCCCTGCTCTTTAACATCTAGATTATTCACTTCACTAAATAAATCCATCCTCCAGGGCTCTCTGCCCTGCTCAGATCCTACATTACAGAGGCTCTAAAGTTCAGGATGGAAACTCTGGTGGCGTAGTGGCTGCTAACCAAAAGGGTGGCAGTTTGAATCCAGCCGGTGCTCCTCGGAAAACCTGTGGGGCAGTTCTACTCTGTCACAAGGTCACAATGAGTCAGAATTGACTTGATGGCCATGGGTTTGGTTTAGCTTTTTCGAAAGTTAAGTATTTCAAACTGCTGGTCTCCACCCATTGTTGTTGTTAGTGGCCATCTAGTTGACGGCAACTCATGGCAATGCTACGTACAACAGAACAAAACGTCGCCCGTCCTGGTCATCTTCATGAGTGTGGCTATGTCTGAGTTCATGCGGTAGCCACTGTGTATTCTGAGTGATTTCCAACCTAAGGGGCTCATCTTCCAGCACTATATCGGAAAATATTCTGTTGTGATCCATAGTGTTTTCACTGGCTAATTTTTGGAAACAGATAACCAGGCCTTTCCTCCTAGCCTGTCTTAGTCTGGAAGCACCACTGAAACTTGTGCACTCTGGGTGACCCTGCTGGTATTTGAAATACCAGTGGCATAACTTTCAGAATCAGGGCAACATGCAAGCCACCACAGTACAACAGACAGATGCGGTGTGCTTCACTCATTAACCAAAACAAACCGATTGCCATCGAGTCGATTGCAACTTACAGTGACCCTACAGGACAGAGCAGAACTTCCCCATAGGGTTTCCAAGGCTGTAATCTTTCTCCCGAGGACTGCCAACATTTTGGTTAACAGCCAAGTGGGGTTTTAAAATCAATTTAATAGATGTCAACCAATGTTAAAAAAAAAAAAAAAAAAAATAGAGAATGTCAGTTGTGTGAGGAACTTTTAAATTTTGAGGTGCCGGTAGGTTTAATTGGGGATATTTCAGAAATAAAATTAAGCACTCCATTCAGAAATTAAAGTGAGGCTTTTACTTCTACACTCCTAATAACCATTAGGCGTCTGTTAAAGTTTGTTGTTTGAAAAACAAAGCTCAGTTGTGTTTGTTACGGAAGAAGTGTTCCTACAACTGGCCTCATAAAAAGCTTCATTGAGCTGTTAAAATAAATTAGAGCCCATAGATAAACAAGTTGTTTTAACTACCTTAAAGAAGCTCCCCAGCAAGTGCTTAGGCATTATCTCTTTTCTTTTAGCTAAATAAGCAGATTTTATTTACACTTTATTAACTAATGGTCAGTTCTGTATCCAAAGATTCCAATTAAGTTGGCCCAGCTGCAATTATATCACTAACTTCCATATCACTAAATTTTCATGTTGAAATTGTTTATACTTTTAAGAAACACTGCCTTAGTTAAAATGTACCAAGTATGAGAGATCTGTGTTAGACTAGAAACTGCTGTAAAGAAAGTTTCACAGTTAATTGCCACCCTTGTAAATCTCACTTTCCTCTCCTGCCATTGCTTTGATGTGAAGTTGTTATCTGTACTCACTCTACTTGTTAAATATCTCTTTGTTTTGCCTGTAAGGCAGAGCATACTGTTACAGCCAAACTGAACGCATGCTCTTGGTTCGTTCCTTCGATAAATTTTATTTGTTTAAATACCAAATCAGAGTGTCGGTCCAGTGAATTCATAAGAACATTACTTGGCGACCATGAAAGGACCCAAAAGATTTTACCTCTGCAGCAGCCAGGACAGCAGAATATCAGAGCTTCTGGCACCAGCAAGGCCTCTTGGGCCTGTCCTCTTTTCGCAGGATCCTGGGAGTTGGGGCAGGTAAACACCTCTTGGGTCTGAGCCCTGCTCACTTTGCCTAGGCGCTCCCCAACTTTTATTGAAGGATTTGTTTTCTCCTCTCTGTCTTGTTTCAGGTACCTCAAAATCATTGCTTAAGGGCCTCAGAACTGTGAGAAGCCACATTCCCAAACTCTGTTGCACCCTTTTGTTAAAGAAATTAGCTGGGTCTGAGAGGCTGAAAGCTCTGACCTTTTATTTGAAAAACTTCCAAAGCTAATTTACACTGCCTCTGGAAATACGAAGAATGCCGATTTGAAGAACAAGATGGAGTTTCCTCAGAAAACTGCTCATTATATAAATAAGCACTATGGTTCTTCCTCTGGCTTATTTTTGTCTACTTGGCATGATTTTACAACAGGCAGTTTGGATGAATGGCCAAAATTATAGAACTTTTGAACTTGTTAGATTGAATCATCTGCGCAGTGAATTAGAACAGAGGGCCCAAATTTTTAAAAAGAAATTGCAATGGGACATTTTTTAAGGCCTCACAATTTAATGCCAGAAAGCGCCATCAACAAAGTATAGTATAAAAAACAAAGTTTAGTCTAAACTGACTAAACAGAACAAAGAATTGCAGAATTCAGTTTCTGAATTAACTAGGAAAAACGATAAATTGGAAAGCTAGAGCTCTGCTGTATTTACACCCCTGGCTGCAGCTCTCTCTGCCAGCCCTCTTGTCTATATCCTGCCTTGCCTCCTTGTCCTCCTGAGAATTCTCTGCCTGAACCTCCTTTCTTTTCAATAGAATCTACTAAAGATTCAAAGACAGAGGATTCTATTCATGAAATTTCTAATTCAGAGAATGAGGTATCAAAGAGCCCTAAGCTAGCCAGATCAGGGTCATAAAGTTTAGAGGCTGTCATTGAAATGCCTTTAAAATTCACCCTACATACCTGGAGTGAGCACTAGAGAAAATCCAAAGAGTCCTTGTCATAGATTGAATTGTATCCCCCAAAAATATCTGTCAACTTGGCTAGGTTGTGATTCCCAGTATCGTATGATTGTCTACCATTTTATCATGTGATGTGATTTCCCTATGTGTTGTAAATTCAATCACTATAATGTAATAAGATGGAATAGCGGCAGTTATATTGATGAGGTATACAAGATTGGATAGTGTCTTAAGCCAATCTCTTTTGAGATATAAAAGAGAGAAGGGAGCAGAGACACATGGGAACCTCATACCACCAAGAAAGTAGTGCCAGGAGAAGAGCACGTCCTTTGGATCTGAGGTTTCTGCGCAGAGAAGCTCCCAGCCAAGGGAAGATTGATGACACGGACCTTCTTCCAGAGCTGACAAAGAAAGTGTTCCTCTGGAGCTGATGCCCTGAATTTGGACTTGTAGCCTACTAGGCTGTGAGAGAATAAACTTCTCTTTGTTAAAGCCATCCACTTGTGGTATCTCTGTTATAGCAGCACTAGATGACTAAGACAGTCCTGTTATTACTTTTGTTCCTTGGACTCGTACCGAACTACATAGTATTGCCAAACATTTCCCAAATTTACATGAGGACTCTTATAAATTTACTAAAGAATTCAGGGCCTTTATTAATGCTTCTTAGCTCAGATTGGCTGATTCATACCAATGAATCCATATGGTAGTTGGCCCTGGGGAAGCAAAATTATGTTTACCAAAAAAACCAAACCAAACCCAATCAAGTGGATTCTAACTCAGTGACCCTATAGGACAGAGTAGAACTGCCACATAGGGTTTCCAAAAAGCAGCTGGTGGATTCAAATTGCCGACCTTTTGGTTAGCAGACATAGCTCTTAGCCACTGCACTTCCGGGTTAGAATGTGCTAAATAGAAAGATCCTCAAAATGATTTAGCTTTAGATCCAGGCAAAATGGCTGATGTCCTTCTCAAAGACGCTAAAGACAAAGCCAATGAGCTGCATGATGCAATCCTTAAGGCTTTTTCCCTCCCCCTCCCCCCTAAATCGACTGGACAAAAGTCCATTCTTGTATATATCACAGAGATGAAAGTATTTATGATCATCAATCCAGATTATTTCAGAAGTTCTCAGAACATTCTGGGTTGAACCCATCAGATGAGGGAAAGAAAGGAGCTTTTAATGCAGTATTTATTTTTGGCTGCAAGCCTGAAATTTCAGCATAGGTTAGTAGATACCGTTTAGATTGGAAAGCAGCTTCCATTGAGGAATTAACTACTTTTAGCTCATGAGCTTACCCAGACTTTAGAAATAAACCAGACTGCTCAAACTAATAAATTAAATAAATTGATGACCCTCCAGTTACAATTACATAGGGCTACTCAGAAAAACGGGTTTAAACTCTCCAATAGACCTAAAAAAAACTAATTTCTGCAACTACTGTAAAAACCCTGGCCGCTGAAAAAGCGAACACTTTAAGTTAAAGAATAAACAGAAAGTTTACACCTCAGCCACTCTTCGTTCCCCTGATTCAGAAGGAAGCGGATCCTGGGACTAAACAAGGACTTTTCCTATGGTAGCCCTAAACTCTCAAGGAGAAAGAGTATATTAATGGGGAGCCTTGTAATTTTTAATTGATTTGGGGGCTACCTTATCTGCAATAAATCCCATTTACTTAAAAAAGCCCATGCCCCAGTACAGCTAGATGGTGCCCGGCTACCACCACTCACTGCTCTGACCAGGATCACAACAGAGGGTTCTGGACAGAGCTGGAGAAGGATGTAGAGCATAATTCTAACTCACAAAAAAAAAAAAAAGACCAGATTTACTGGCCTACAGGAGACTGGAGGAACCTCGAGAGTATGGCCCCCAGACACCCTTTTAGCTCAGTGGTGAAGCTACCTCCGAGGTTCACTGTTCAGCCTGGGAGTGGACAGCCCCATAAAACCAAATGAGACTAACTAGGTACAGGAGTCCAGTGACAAGGGCCAGAAGGCAGAAGGGGACAAGGAATCTGGTGATAGGGAACCCAAGGTTGAGTAAGGATATTGTTGATGTGTTGTGAGATTGTTAACCATTGTCATAGGGCAACATTTGTAGTAACTGTTAAATGAGAAACTATTTTGTTCTGTAAGCCTTCATCTTAAGTGAGAATAACAGCACAATTGGAAGAGCATAGTCAATGTCACTGAACTGTGCATATAGAAATTTTTGAAACGGTGTATCTTTGGCTATGTGTATTTTCACCAAAAAAAAAAAAGGTTGAGAAGTTAGAGGGTTAATATGTTGTGGGGTTGTTAACCAATGTCATAAAACAACATGTGTACTACTGCTTCATGAGAAACTATTTGTTCTGTAAGCCTTCACCTGAAGTACAATAAAATATGAAAAAAAAAAAAAAGCCCATGCCCTGGAGTAAAAATATTTCAATTATAGTGGGAGTTACAAGTAAAGAACAAACACTATTTCATTCTCAACCTGCACCAATCTCTCTTGGCTCCATGCAAGATTTTCATCCCTTTTTGCTGAGCCCTGAAACACCTGTTAATTTATTAAGAAGAGATATTTTATCTAAATGGCATTGCTATCTACAATTTAATGAAAAGGGGGGATTATCATCAATCTTGCCTAATAATCAAAACTCAAGAACAGACAATACTCAAAAAGAAGAGGTTATTTGCCATATGCAAGCCCTTAAGATGCCTCGTCAGAGTTCTGTTCCAATAGATCCTCTCCCCATTGAAGTTATTTATCAAGTCCCTGAAACTTGGTGGGCCATAAATCATGTACATGTTGGCAAAGTTTTGTCTGCTGAACCATTAAAATCCAAATGAATATATCTTAAGCCTTTGCCTCTTTGCAAGAGCCAACAATACCCACTTAAGCGGGAAGCAAAAGAAAGAAGGATTCCTATTCAAGAATTTCTTTCTAAAGGATTACTTGTCCCCTCCATCAGCTGCCCCTTGGAAACCCTATGGAGCAGTTCTACTCTGTCCTATAGGGTCGTTATGAGTTGGAATCGACTCGATGGCAGGGTTGTTTTTTTTTTTTGGTTTCTGCACTAGCCCTTGCAACACTCCTATCCTTCCAGTTAAAACACCTCATGGAAGGGATTGGAGATTTGTTCAAGCCTTATGTGCAATATACCACATTGTTGTTCCTAAGTACCCTGTTGTTCCTTATTCACACCCGCTACTTCCTAGTGTTTCCTCTGAAGCAGTGTGCTTTACTGTTATAGACTTTTGCAGTGCATTTTTCAACACTCCTGTTGACCCCAAAAGTAGATATGTTTGCTTTTACTTGGGAAAATCAATGATTAACTTAGAACTTCATACCCCAGGGATGTACAGAGGCTCCTGGTTATTTTTCTCAAATTTTGCATCAGATTTACAGCTTTTACAATTTCCAAATAAATCTACTCTGTTAGGAAAGAAATGAATTGTTAAAACATGTAGCCCTTGGTGGACATAAAGTTTCAAAAGAAAAACTGCAATTAGCTCAGCCTTCTTTCAAATACCTAGATCATTTAATCTCTACAGAAAGTATTTATTTTGACCCCAAAAGAAAAGAGGCTATTGCCACTTTTCCCTTGCCTAAGACAAAGAAACAATTAAGGAGATTTCTGGGTCTTTGTGGTTATTGTCCAGCTTGGATTCCTAATTATTCTTTAATGACACAAGCTATATATAAATATTTAAAAGTCTCTGAGCCTGATCCATTCTATCTTACCCCAAAGGATCAAGACTTGATAACAAAATTTAAAAAAGCTCTGATTAAAATACTTGCTTTAGGATTCCCTAACTATCATCTAGACTTCACACTTTTTGTCCATGAAGCTTCTGGTAATGCGTTAGATGGTCTTACCCAGAAACACGTGGGACAAAACAGACCTGTAGGTTACTATAGCGTACAGTTGGACCCTGTAGCCAGAGCCTACCTCCCATGTCTTAGGTCAGTGGCCACTACAGCAAAGTTAATAGAAAACACTGTGGATATAGTCTTGAGAAACCTTTTAAATATGTAGGTATTCCATGCTGTATCTGCATTGCTTAATTCTGCTTTAACCCAAAATGTATCTGCTAGCCGACTCACTTCTTATGAAGGGCTCCTCCTGGCAGCTGCTGATATTAGGTTACATATGGTAGCCATTTTAAACCTGGCTACCCTTCTCCCTATAGTTCATAAAGATGACTGTCTTTCCCGTAACTGTCTAAACTTGACCAAGCAGCTTCTGACTCCTCAGAGTGACTAAACAAACAAAAAAACTCTATTGGCAAACCCTGATATGATAGTATTTATAGACAGCTCCTCTTTAAAACCAACTCCCAGTTCTCACTATCATGCTGGCTAAGCTATTACAACTTCTACCGAAGTCCTTGAAAGCCTGCTGCTTTCCAAAGCTAAGTCGGCTCAACAAACTGAACTTATTGCTCTTACTGGAGCATGTAAATTAGCTGAAGTCCAAAACAATGTTTACAGATTGGAAATATGAACATAAAATTATGCATGATTTTGGAATGTTATGAAAACAAAGAGGTTTTTAAACTCCTCTGGTAAAATTATTAAAATAAGGCTTTAGTAACAAACCTATAGGATACCTTAACGCTCCCTTCTAAAATTACTGTTATTAAATACAAGCACACCAGCCAAAAGGGGTGCCCCAAAGTGAAGAAATGAGAAAATCATTTGGCAGATGCAGCTGCAAAAAGGGCTATTTCCAAAATTATTGTTGGTTCTGTAACAGCAAAAGAAGGCACAGAGGGGCTTTTGGAAAAATCTATAGAGGGCTGTTCACATGAACCCACCGATACTTTCACACCCACCAAAGAACAGCTTTTAAAACCTCAGCAATTGTCTTCTCAACTGAGAAGCTGAAGCATGAAAAAGTCAGGCTGTTATCAAGACTTTGACACTAAGCCGTGGTTAGGACCGAATGCCAAAACTGTTTTTCCTAAATTTTTGAATGTCCCTATGATGAGGCCTCTACATGAGAATACTCATCTAGGGAGAGATAAACTGATTGAAGTTTTAAAGAAGTACTAGTGGAGAAAGCTTTTCTGAAGCAGTCAAGCATATGACTGTTCTACTTGTCCTCATTATAATCCTGGGAAACATCTTAAGACTTCCCCTGGACAATATCCTTTGTTTCTAGACCTATGCTTTAATAACAGTTGGACTTTATCCAGCTTCCACCTTCGAGTGGTTACAAGTATGTCTTAGTGATGATTTGTAGATTTTTACACTAAGTAAAAACTTCTATTTGCCAATGGGCTACTGCCTCTTTTGTAGCAAAGAAGCCTCCTGAAAACCTAATGCCCACTTGGGGAGCACCCAAGATTCTTTGCAGTAATTGGGCAACTTATTTTACTGGACAAGTTATTCAACAATTGTGCTGAGTTTTCCCCATATACCAGAGATTGCATTGTCCTTACTATCTACAGTCCTTATAATAATATAATAAAAACTCAACTTGCTGCTCCTTACCGTTGCCCTGGACTAAAGTTCTCCCTTTAGTCCTTCTAAATTTAAGAATCACTCCTTTTGGATCTCATAAACTTACTCCTTATGAAATAATTACTGGAAGGCTCATGATCCTTCCCTACATTGCCTCTACTGATCCTAATTTAGTACAACCTGAATTATTAAAATATTGTCAGTCTGTAATGCACTACTCTAAGAAATATCTTGCTCAACTTAAAGAGGCATTTGAGGAACAGAAATCTGACCCTCCTTCATTAATTTATATTAACCCAAGAGATTATGTTTACTAGAAAAGACATCAGCTAAAAGACTCATTAGAACCTCCTTGAAGGGGATCCTATCTTATCCTTTTAACTAATCCTTGTGCAGCTAGACTAGAAAAAATAAACCCTAAGATTCATTTATCACAGTTAAAGAAAGCCAAAGACAAGGTCATGGAAGCTCCATAGACACATCCAAACTCCTTGAGGGACTGAATTACTAGGCTGAGGGTTGTGGGGATCATGGTCTTGGGGAAAATCTAGCAAAACTGGCATAACATAGTTTATAAAGAAAATGTTCTACATTCCACTTTGGTGAGTAGCATCTGGGGTCTTAAAATCTTGTGAGTGGCCATCTAAGGTACTCCACTGGTCTCACCTTGTCTGGAGCAAGGTAGAATGAAGAAAACCAAAGACATAAGGGATAGATTAGTCCAAAGGACTAATGGTCCGCAACTACCACCGCCTCCACCAGACTGAGTCCAGCACAACTAGATGGTGCCTGGCTACCACCATTGACTGCTCTGACGTGGATCACAATAGAGGGTCACAGACAGAGCTGGAGAAAAATGTAGAACAAAATTCTAACTCACAAAAAAAGACCAGACTTACTGGCCTGACAGAGACTGGAGAAACCCCCAGAGTATGGCCCCCGGACACCCTTTTAGCTCAGTAATGAAGTCACTACTGAGGTTCACCCTTCAGCCAAAGATTAAACAGGCCTATAAAGCAAAATGAGACTAAAGGAGCACACCAGCCCAGGGGCAAGGACTAGAAGGCAGGAGGTGACAGGAAAGCAGGCAATAGGGAACCCAAGGTCAAGAAGGGAGAGTACTGACATGTCGTGGGGTTGGTAACCAACGTCACAAAACAATATATGTACTAATTGCTTAATAAGAAGCTAGTTTGTTCTGTAAACCTTCATCTAAAGTACAATTAAAAAAAAAAAAAAAAA
>NW_004444252.1:776888-827852 GCF_000243295.1 Trichechus manatus latirostris
AAAAAAAAAAAAAAAAAAAGGAAAACCAAAGAAACTGCCTGGACTTGCCAGCCAGCCAGAGATTCAAAACTCAGACTGAAGCAGCGTTTCAGCAGTTCGAAACAAGCTGCTTTAAAGCCAGCCACTGACACCAAAACCAGAGTGAAGTCACACGAGAACTGCTGGAAATCTATCAACTCTGGTTCTTAACTGTTGGTATTTCAATAGTCTTGATTATTTTGGTTTACTTGAAGAATTATATTTTTTGCTCTAGTAATCATTGAATATCTTTAAACCTAGAAGTACAACTGTTTTATTTCTTATACCAATTACTAAAATAGTTTAATACTTACAACCTTTTTAAAATAGTTTTTTGTTACTTACTTGTATTCATTTCTTGGTGAATTACTAGGAAAGAAAATGTGTTTTATGCTCATTAAGTTCCTTTTTACTATATTGTTTATTTAACCTTTTTATTAGAGTTCATAATAATTTTCCTCTTTTTGTTTATTATAGCCATCACAGATGGCTGGAAAGAAAATGCTTTTATCAGGTTAGCTCAATCAGTTGCCTGTGCCAACATTTTAACAAAATGTGGGATATGTCACTCTGCCCCACAATCCACACAGGTCCACACTGATCCTCTTGCTATGCCAGTTTTAGATTATAAACTCACACCTAATTTTACTACTGATTATAAAAACCATTTAAATAAACCATCTCTGTTAAACTGTGGCTACCTCCAGAACTGGCTACTTACCATCAACCCCGTTCCAATCTTTCCCATGTGTGGATGGAATGTTCTACTCTGATCACAAGATATGAAGTTTTGGTTAATAGTGCTCGATACTATCCCTTAATAACTGATGACTCTATTGAATTTAATCCAAACCTCCCTGTTTGTACTTGCCTCCGGAAACCCCTAAATTTTGGAGAGTTGCCCATCTGTGATGACCCATTAATTGCAACCTGGCTTAAAATCAGTCCAGCCCATTTCCTGATATACAAACCAGAAAAAGCATGTTATGTGCCCCATCTGGATATGTCTTTTTATGTGGAGGATCAACTTATACAACAAAAAAGTCCAATAATTCATCTCATACTTGGGCTTTGTCATATTTAGATGACTGGAGTATGATAGACCAATGTACTTTAGGAATATTAGGCGTTCCCATGAGTATCCATTCATACAGTGACAGCTTACTATGGAACAGTGATTCAGAATTAATATCCAGACAGAAGAGAGACTTCATCCTTTTAAGAAATCCCATAGCTGATTACTCAGGATTAGGATGTTCTTTCTTACATGCTACTATACTGTGGTTTGAAATTGTACAATTAAAAATGTCTATTCATAATCTATCTGTCACTATGGCCCAAATTGCTGATAGTGTTACTGACAGAATGGCTGCCAAACAAAAATCTTTATAGAGTCCTTGGTAAAGGTAGTATTGGACAACTGAATTGCATTGAACTTTATTTTAGCTCAGCAAGGAGGGATTTGCGCTATATCCAATACCTCTTGCTGTTCGTGAATAAATACCTCTGGAGAAGTAAAACAAACCAAAAAACCAAACCTGTTGCTGTCGAGTTGATTCCAACTCATAGTGATCCTATAGGGCACAATAGAACTGCCCCATAGCGTTTCCAAGGAGTGCCTGGTGGATTCGAACTGTCAACCTTTTGGTTAGCAGCTGAGCTCTTAACCACCGCTCCACCAGGGCACCAGAGAAGTAGAATAAGACATCTCTAAAATACGTGAAAAGGCCTCTTGGTTGCGTAGTATCCCCGTCATGGATTGAATTATGTCTCCCCAAAAAATGTGTGTAAAAATTTGGCTGGGCCATGATTCCCAGGTGTGGTTGTCCTCCATTTTGTAATTGTAATTTTATGTTAAAGAAGATTAGGGTGGGATTGTACCACCCTTACTAAGGTCACATCCCTGATCCAATGTAAGGGGAGTTTCCCTGGGGTGTGGCCTGTAAGAGATTAAAAAAAAAAAAAATGGGAAGCAAGCAGGGAACTGGGGACCTCATACCACCAAGAAAGCAGTGCTGGGAGTGGAGCACATCCTTTGGATCCGGGGTCCCTGCGCGGAGAAGCTCCTTGTCCAGGGGAACATTGATGAGAAGGCCGACAGAGAGAGATTTCCCCTGGAGCTGATGCCCTGAATTTGGACTTTTAGCCTACTTTACTGTAAATAAATAAATTTATCTTTGTTAAAGACATCCACTTATGGTATTTCTGTTATAGCAGCACTGGATGACTAAGACCCCCCCCATGACAGCTCCTTCTTTCCTTGACATTTTTAGCTGGTTGCCCCAAAACACCAGATATGTGATACACTCCTTTCTATTAATCTTTTTCTTCTAATCAATGCAATTATTATTATAGGACTTGTTAAATGTATAGTGCGTTGTGCTTCTCATTGCCACAAACCAATCCTCAAGGCATAAGACCATGTGATGAATTACGTATTTAGGAGAAGCTGATTTTTCTAAGGAAGATGAGGTTTAGTTCTGAAGCCAAAACCTGTTTAGAATGCTGGTTATTCCTTTTAATGTGGCCCTGTTCCCTATGTTCTCCCTAATCAGAATCTAGATAAAGATAAAACCTAAAGCTGTAGCAAGGTGAAGTCGGATGGTACCCAGCTACTAAAAAACAAAATGGTGTCTAGTTGCTAAGGAACAGCACCCAAAATCTAAGAAAACTGCCAGATGAGTAGCCTAGCTACAATAAGGAGAAAAGACTTCTATGTCTGGATTTCAGAAACATGGTGAGGTCCAGTTCCCTGCAGAGAGCAGACACCCGGAAACAGCAGTTTAAAGGCGCACACAGAACAATCATTCCAAGTCCTTGCAGAAGACACGAAAATTCTTTGTGGGTAATCTGCTGCCCCCTAGTGGTGGCTTGATCAAAAGGGGGAGGTGTGGGAGGTGCCTATAGGTCTAACTGGGGAGATTTCAGAACTGAAATTAAGCATTCCATTCAGAAATTAAACTGAGGGTTTTACTTCCACACTCCTGATGACCATTAGGCTTCCATTAAAGTTTGCTGTTTGAAGAACAAAGCTCAGTGGCGCTTGTTAAGAGTGTTCCCACAACTGGCCTTAGAAAAAGCTTCATTTAGTTGTCAAAATAAATTAGAGCCCATAGATAAACTAGCTGTTTTAACCACCTTAAGAAGTTCCCCAGCAAGTGCCTAGGCATTAACCCTTTTCTCTCAGCTAAATAAGCAGATTTTATTTACACTTTCCTAACTAATGGTCAGTTCTGTATCCAAAGATTCCAATTAAGTTGGACCACCGGCAATTATATCACTAAACTTTCAGGTTGAAATTGTTTATACTTTGCATTTTAGAAATATTGCCTTAGTTAAAATGTATAAAGTATAAGAGATTTGTGTTAGACTAGAAACTGATGTAAAGAAAGTTTCACAGTTAACTGCCACCTGTGTAAATCTCACCTCCTTTCCTGCCATTGCTTTGATGTGAAGTTGTTATCTGTACTCACTCTACTTGTTAAATATCTCTGTTTTGCCTGTAATGCAGAGTATACAGTTACAGCCAAACTGAACGCATGCTCTCCCTCGGTTCATTCCTTCAATAAATTTTATTTGTTTAAATATCAAATTAGAGTGTTGGTCCAGTGACTTCACGAGGACACAGTACATCACATATATTAAAAGTAAGTACTGTTTTCATGAATAGTTTTTCAGAATTGCTGTGCAGAATGTGGTCCTTGTTGGAGGCTCTAGGTCAAAGTTTGACTTGGTATGACTGAGACTCATCACAGAGGACTTAAGGTGGGTGGCAAGGGTAGGATGGAGGGAGGGGAAAGAGGTTGGAGAAAATCGAGCTGCTAATTACAGCTGTTTCTGTGTTCCTTTTTGTGGGCTGGGGGATAGGGCAAGTCTGTGGCTACTTCAATGTTAATAGGATTCCCAGCATATTTATATTGGGTACAAGGACCATAGCTATTGCTTTAGAAGTGCAACTGTGTAAGGGAATTGGTGCTTAACTGAGAAGTTTCTGCAGTGGAAGGAGGACCAAAACAGCTGTTCTGGGATTTAGTTGTGTTTTCTAAAGTTTGTGGGGTTCGGGTTGGTGCTGTACTATTCATGTGGTTCTCAATCAGGGGCGATCTTGCCTTTAGAGGACATTTGGCAATTTCTGGGTCCCTAGGTGGTGCAAATAGTTAAGCAATTCAGAGTGACACAGAGGCACATCAGAAGAAAGGCCTGGTGATCTACTTCTGAAAGATCACAGCCATTAAAAACCCTATCGAGCACAGTTGTACTCTGACACACGTGGGGTCGCCATGAGTTGGAGTCTACCTGACAACAACTGCTTCGAGAGATATTTTGGTCGTCACAACTGCAGTAGGGATGGAGGTGGAGGCCAGGGATGCTGCAGCTCCTCCATAATAAGGAATGTTACGTAACTAATTGACTCAAAATGTCAATAGGCTGAGTTTGAGAAATCCTGTGCTACTTCCCTGTCACTTAGAGAGAGAGGGTGCATGGGAGCCTTGAAGTTAGCATTGGCGAGGAAATCTGTGCTACAGTGGAAAACTAGGCATTGTCTGGATTCTCAAGGCCACCAACTTTATGAAAGCTATTTTACAACTTTGTGAATCATAGGTAACCAACATCAATGCAAAACAATTCTTGTCTATGTTGTTTTTCTTGGTTGCTGTCAATTCCAACTCATGGTGACCCTAAGTGTGCAAACTAGAACCGCTCCACAGGGTTTTCAAGGCTGTGACCATTCAGAAGCAGTTCAGCAGGCCTGCCTTCCAAGGTGCCTCTGAGTGGGTTCGAACAGCCATAGAGACAGGCAAAATCTATTCTGTCTGGTAGAAGTTCAGTTGACTTCCCTGCCTCACTGTGGAAGAAGCTTGTTTTGCCTCCATTTGAACATTTGTTTCAACATTCCTTTGCTCCATATAAATTTGTGCTTTTTTTGACTTATCCTTTAAACTTGTAACACCTTACCAGCTTCCTCAATAACGTTAAATAAAATCTTTAACATGTGTTAATTTTTATACCTAGATTAGAGTCATAGTTTACCTTTGCTTGTAATTATCTTTCAACAGCATCATCTAACTTTGAGGAGTTGAGGGAACTGAGTCATTTCCATTGGAAGATGCCCTGGCCACAGCCACTGAGGTAGGAACTTGGACTTCAATGTGAGCTTTAATGTGGGCCATTGCTGTATTCCTGGGGCCTAGAGCAGTGCTCTGCAGTAAATGCTACTCAAATATTTGTTGAATATCTGAGGCATCTGAATGAAAACCTTCTGCTTGTGTTGAGTAGGCTGAGAAGAAAAAGGGAGAGAGAAAACATCTATTCTCTATGGAAATTAAAAAAAGAGAACTTTCTTAAAAGGAGATGAAAGTTGATTTAATGATGGGAAGAAATTTGTGTTAAATTTTGTAGAGTGTCAGCAAAGCTGGGGTTTCCTACATTGCTGGTGGCTGTATTATTTGTGCTTTCCTGTTACGTGGTGCATATTGCATGAATCAATCTAGGTCGTTGCTAGCTGCCATCAAGTCAGCTCCACCTCATGGTCATTTTATGTATAACAGAAAAAAATGTTGCTCAATTGGGCGCCATCTTCACGATCGCTGGTATGTTTGAGTCCATGTCGTGACTACTGTGTCAATCCATCTTTCGCTGACCTTCTACTTTACCAAATATAATGTCATTTTCTAATGATTGGTCTTTCCTGATGACATTTCCAAAATAAGCAAGCCAGGCTCACCATCCTGGCTTCTAAGAAACATTCTGGTTGTATTTCTTCTAAGACTGATTTGTTCGTTTTTCTGGCAGTCCATGGTATTTTCAATATTCTTCACCAACATAGTTGAGCATAATTCGAAGGAACACACAGTGACTTCTCTCCTTAGTGGATAGAGCGGATTTGGGATAAACTTATTTATTTCAAAGACTTCTTGGGTAAATATTAAAGGTATGTGTAAACTACATAAGATGCAGAATTGCCCATATTTTTGGTTCCAGGTGCATATATAAGGGGACAACACAGGTAACCTCAGACACATTGGGATAATAGGAAATGAATAAAAAGTAGGAAAAATTTATTTAAGAATTCACCAGCTGAATTCCATTCCTGAGAAGCAGAAGTGTTGAACGTTTGAAAATCCTGAGCATAGCTTTTGTTGTCTAATAGCAGGAAATACACTTGGATCCGCCTACTTGCTAAAATTAGTTTGTAACCCCCAAATCAATACTCACTGACGTATTCCTGGGGAGGGCAAGGGTTGAGTCTCCAGATGACTGCGTTCCCAGCTGAGCTCTGCCTTCTTGTTTCAGCTCTCAAATGGTAAACAGTGTCCTTTTTTGGTCTATTTAATGCTTTATTTTTTGCATTTTGTACTTTTTGTTGTTGATTTCTGTTTAAAATGACCCCCAAACATAACTGAAGTTCTGACTAGTGTTCTTAAACTGGAGAAGGTTATGATGTGCCTTAGGGTGAAAACACATGGTGTTAGATAAGCGTTGTTCAGGTGTGAGTTATAGTGCTGTCCGTTGTCAGTTCGATGTTAATGAATCAACAATAAGGTACATCCAGAAAAAGGAAGAGGAAATTCACGGATCTATACGTGAGGATATTCTGGGAAGTGCTGAAATAACATCTATAGGGTGTGATAAAGCTATGAAGATGGAAAAACGGCTAAATTTGTGGCTTCATGAAATCATGACTGATTTAAAAAAAAAAGAGTGTAGTGGACAGCATTGTTGTGAGGCTGAAAGCCAAAGCAATTTACGGAAACGTCATCCAACCCAAACCCCGTGGCCGTTGAGTCGATTCTGACTCATAGCGACCCTACAGGACAGAGCAGAACTGCCCCATACGGTTTCCAAGGAGCGGCTGGCTGGTGGAGTAAACTGCTGTTAAGTGGTTAGCAGCGGGAGCTCTTAACCACTATGCCACCGGGGTTTCCAAACACCACCCTGGGTCAGAAAAATGTTAAACCCTTCTCTACTACTGTTTTGTTATAAAGAAATACTGCATATAATTATTTATAAGAAATATATATTAAATAAGGTATTTTTAAAATAGAAAAACACATAAGACAGGTTATATATGGACTGGCTGCAGAAAATGTCATCACCAGAGGCAGCCTGTATTTCCCCTAGGGGCGATGGCTCAGTATTCGCTAATTCAGTGTTTGAGGCAACTTTGTAGACCATAACTACCATGAATAATGACAATCTACTGTAATTTAGTTCAACTCTTACTTTAAGATGAGGAAGGCGAGGTCCAGAGATGAAAAAATCTTGCTTAACGTCACAAAGCCATTCAGTAGCTGAGCTGGAAATAAAACCACCCGGGTCCTGATACCCATGCTTCATTTGTTACCCCTTGTCTTACTTTCCTAGTGCTGCTTTAACAGAAATACTACAAATGGATGGCTTTAAAGAACACAAACTTATTTTTTCACAGTTCTGGAGTCTAAAAATCCAAATCAGGGCCTTGCCGTGTAGATTCCTTCCTTGTCAGTAGCACTGGCATTCCTTGGCCATCCTTGCATGGCATCTGTCCTCCTGTGTGCGTCTGTTTGTCTCGTCTTCTCATTTTAAACTTAGATTTAGAACCACCTACTCGGATATTATCCAATTAATATAGCAAAGAGACCCTATTTGCAAACAGGTTACATCCACAGGTATAGGTGTTAGGATTTAACATATATTTTGGGGAGACACAATCCATAGCACCCCTTTCACCACCAAAACTACTCTAAAGTACCTCCACCAGGTTCTGTGTCCTTTCTTACGAAAAATTACTCTAATAATAAGCTGAAATGGTTAATACGAAGTTCCTCAGCCACTCGTTTATCCTTCCTCATATTTTCTGATAGTCAAAAAATAGAGTCAAAGGGGAAATAGCATTAAACCCTTAGACTTGCCTTTAATAAGGCTGTTTATCACTGATCATGAAAAAAAACCCTGCAGTGGTGGTGGTGGGCAAATATCAAAACTGAAGGCTGAGAGAGCCTGGACTTTATAAACCAATTTAAAAAACACCTCCAGGAAGCTAGCATATTGTTTAACTTTTATTCTCCCTGCAACAATAATGCATTTCCTGCATCGTCCGTTTCCTATCAATATTACTTTAGGTCAGGTCACTCTAAATGGTGTCCACGATTTGTCCTGCTTTTCTAGTGGGGAGAACAAAGGTGACTGACCACGGGTGTGCTCCCCTCTGTGCTCAGCACCCCAGGCTCAGCAGCCTCCACAGAAGCCCTGCCCCTCTAAGCTCTGACGAGGCCTGATGTCAGGGAAACAGCTGCTGTAAAAGACTTCAGGTACCCTATACAGAGCTCCCTATGGAGCCCATAGTGGCCCTCAAACATAGCAAGCAGCTGCAGAGACGCAGAAGGAGAAACGTTCGGATGGAGTTATCTTGGTCCATTGTTTTATCACAGTTCTTGGTAAAATTATTTCTTAAGCGCTTACACTGCTTGTGAGTTAATTAAGAGGAAGGCTACTCTATACGATGCCTGAGGTAGAACGGGGATGAAAGTGGGAGTTGGAGGATGAGGGGAAGGAGGAGCCAAGGACTAGTGGTCCATAGTCACTTGTTCTGCAAATAACTGTGCCAGGTGCCAGGATCCAGCAGCGAACAGAACAGGCAAGGCTTCTGCTTATAGTGTGTTGTTAGCTGCCGTAGAGTCAGCCTCCCACTCATGGTGACCAGGTGCACAACGGGATCAAACCGTTGTGACCCACAGAGTTTTCACTGGCTGATTTTTGGAAGTACATCCCCAAGTCTTTCTCCCTACTCCATTTCAGTCTGGAAGATCCTCTGAAACCTGTTCAGTATCATAGCAACACACAAGCCTCCACTGACAGACGGGTGGTGGCTGTGCTTCAGGTGTACTGTCTGGAATCAAACCTAGGTCTCCCTCACGGAAGGAGAGAATTTGACCCCAGAACCATAACTGCCCTGCTTATATTCTAAGAGGGGGAATACAGGCAATAAACAAAGAAAAAGATTACTTACCAAGATGAAGTCAGAGTACAATAGGGTGATGAGATGGGCATGGCGGATTGAGGATTGGGGCAGTGGTAATGTATTAATCCATCAAAGAAGACCTCTGAGGGGGCCGAGGCCTGGGTGAGGTGAGGAAGACAGTCGTGTGATGGTCCATGGCTAAAATGTGTGGTCCAGTCTTAGAAAGTGCCCCTCTGGCACCTCTGGAGAAGTCATTTATATACTGAAGTAGGAGGACAGGTTATTTTCTTCCTCCCTTGCCTTTGTGGGGTGGGACACAAGTCTATCCTTTCATTGATGCCACTCGAGCTGAGCTGAGACAGAGGCTCCTGGGGGTAATAGTGCAGGTGCCAGGGCCAGAGCTGTCACTTTGACAGTTGAGAAAGGACTGACCTTGGGGATGTTTGCTCCATGGGGCCAGACTGGCACAGGTTGGTTTCCTTCATCCTCATCCGCCTCCACCACATGGATCTGCAGCCTCTTCCAGTTCTATCCAGAGGAAAAAAAAAATGGATGGGACTGAGTGACATTCTTGACCAAAGGGAAGAGTTGTGCTCCTGAGGGTACTGTGGGGAACAGGGAATAACAGGGGTGGGTGGAAGGAAATGCTCCTTGGTAACAAGATAGGCCTGGAGAAGACTGATCCCATGGAGTTCTGGGTGCAGATGGAGCAGGTGAAACAAGCTGCATGGGGTAAATACGCCACCCATGATCTCCACCTGAGGATTCTCCAAGGGAAGTTTTCCCAACCGTGGTGCTATTGACATTTGTATGTGTTGGTTGCCCTGTGCATTGTGGGATGTTTAGCAACATTCCTGGCCTCCATCCACTGGACGTTACTGGGTATCCCATCGTCTTCTGGGGGGCAAAATCAGTCCCAGTTGTCGACCATTGCTGTAAAGATTTCAAAAGACACCTTGACTCTTAAGCAAGGAATGGTTTTACCCAGCAGTAAGGAATTGTTCTATAGTATATATTTTCTTCAGAACCGTGTGGACTGAACTAACTAGCAGGGAAGACTTGGTTTCAGGGCTTTGAACCAGTTTGTTCCAGTTCAAACCCCCGCTGAGAGTTTGCATTTCCACCCCCAGATATACTGAATTTAAAAAAAATTCCCAGGTGATTCTTATGTATAATAAATTTTGAGAGCCACTGCTTTACTAGGGGTTGTCAGAATTGGCCCCTACCCGGCAGCATTAGCATTGCCTGGGAACTTGTTAGAAATGCAAATTATCAACAGGGGTTTGAACCAGAACAAACTGGTTAGAAGCTCTACTTGGTTTTGTTAAACAGACCGCACTGTGCTGCCTTCCAGTGTTAAGTGCATAGAAAGGTGATGGCTCATTTTGATCCCTAGCACCACCAACAATAAATGAGGTCCCATCTTATTCTAAGGCTTTACCTGTTTGTCAAAATTATTAGTAGACAATAAACCAACCCTCTAGAAAGAAAGGAGATTACACAACCAACACAGGCCACAAGTTGAGGCTCCAACGTACTGTTCTAAGGGTATGAGAGTGGAAGGGGAATTGAGCTTGAGTTTCTGTTTCTGTTGAATAAAAGTAGGGTCATTCAAACTCTAGCCTGAGGTGTATTTGAGCCAGCACCACGCCAGTCTCTGGCAGGATCCTCAAATTCATCCCAGCATCTGCTTTGTAGTGCTGCACTTGGGAATCCCCTTCAAAATGGACACCCTTTGAAGAGAAAGAGAGGGAAAAGGGAGAGAGAAGGGAAGTGGAAAAGCAGGGCGGGAGAGAGAGAGGTAGAGTGAACGAGTTTACGGAATTTGGTCTGCACTGCAATAGTATAGGCATTCCTTCTCAAATCTTCTCCCAAGAGGTGGGGTGAGGTTTCTGATTTGATACAGAGGCTAATGAGGGGCACCTATACCGGGAAAACCTCTGGCCAGGGAGACAGGAAATTGGGTTTTATTTTTACTGTTTATGACTTGGGCAAGTCAAGTTACTTCTCTAGATCTGTTTCCTCATTTGTAGAACAAGAGGATTACTCTAACACAGTATTTCTTAACTCTGGTTGCATATTAAAATCTCTGAATACTCTTTAAAAACATACAAATGTTTTTAAATACCCTAGAACAATTGAATCAGAATCTCTGGGGATGAAGCCTGGAGCCCTGGGTGGCAGATTTTTGAGAGGCTCTATAGGTGTTCACCTGTCATGCAACCATGATTAAGGAACCACTCAACAAGGAGAACAGCCTTTCGCTAATAAACACTCAGCAGCACGTCCCTGTCACGGTGGGCACAGTGAGAATCCAGGCGAGAGAACACAAGGCTGATGAGAACATGGCAGACAGAAAAGAAAAAGGGTTTTGCAATCAGATCTTTAAAAACAGAGTAAAATCTCTACGCATAGTATTGTGAGAATTAAGTATTCATGTTGAGTGCCTTGCATATAGTACATTCTCAGTACATGTGAGCGTGAGCTTAATGATGCTGCTGTGTGTCAGACACTAACAGTACGTTACCCATTATCCTTCCCTCGCTCGGATAGATAGGTGTGATTATCTGAGAAGCGACTTGTTCAGTGTTACAAATAAGTGGTGGAGCCAGGATTTGAATGCAACTCAGTGTAACTCCAAAATAAGTCTATTTTATGTCATTAAATGAAAAAGCAAGGTTCAAAACAGTGCACACAAAGGGGATACACACACGCACACATATACACACATACACCAGAGATTGATAACATTCGCTAGCTCTGGGGCAAACTGTGAGACTAGCTGACAGGAAGAGGAAGGCAACATGCTTTTTTTTTTTTTTAACAGCCTTCTTGATTATGGCACAAAGTGTCTCAGGTTCATCTAGGGCAATTTACTTTTCACTAAACACCTTTATCTACTTTTTATTTTGTTACCCCGTGCCCATCAAACTTACTTCAACTAATACAAGTTGAGGAAGGTAGTTGCATGTCTTTGAGATGGCCTGTGGGGAGTATTCTGGGAGATGTCTGGGTTCCTGAGGTAGCTGCAGTGAACATCTGCTCCATTGATTGAATTTGCTCTATGCACTGGTGGACCAGCATCAGCATCTTTAATGAGGGCTACACATCATCTACTCTTCCCGCTTCACTGAAGCTCCGGCAGCCACACAACACTGGCTGTATACCTCCCTGGGGGAGCCTATCATCCCAGCATAAGGGAAGTGATCTGATACCTCATTGCCTTTGTTTTCTCTCAGACTGGATCACACTGGAGTTATGAACTAGGGGAGCCCCAAGTGCTTCTGCTCACCACTGGTAATAGTGTAGGATGGTAGGCTCTGCCCTGAGATCCTTTATTTTGGCCCTGAAAACTCTTTTCCAATGGCACCAGGTTCCATGAAAGAAGGAAAAATGAACCCCATGTTGTTCTTTCTAGTGTGAGTAATTGAGAAAAAAGATTAGGTTTTTTAAATCAAAAAATCAAAACCAAAACCCATTACCATCAAGTGGATTTCCACTCATAGCAACCCTATAGGACAGAGTAGAACTGCTCCACAGGGTTTCCAAGGAGCAGCTGGTGGATTCAAACTGCTGACTTTTTGGTTAGCAGCTGAGCTCTTAACTGCTATGCCACTAGGGCTCCTTAGGCTTCTTCAAACCAAACCCATTGTTGTCGATTCTGACTCATTTTACATATCATAAAGTAGCTTGATCTCGCCTTTGTTAAGACCCTTAGTCTAGTATCCAAAAATTTGCATTTCCCTTCATTTAGAGGTTTTCTTTTTTTCCCCTTATTAATCATTTTCCTTATGGTTCATTGCTATTTGTTGTTGTTAGATGCCATCCAGTTGGTTCCAACTCATAGCGACCCTATGTACAACAGAATGAAACACTGCCTGGTCCTGCGCCATCCTCACAATTGTTGCTATGCTTGAGCCCACTGTTGCAGCCACTGTGTCAGTCCATCTCATTGAGGGTTTTCCTGTTTTTTGCTGACCCTCTACTTTACCAAGCATGATGTCCTTCTTCAGGGACTGGTCTCTCTTGATAACATGTCGAAGTATAAGAGATGAAGTCTTGCCAACCTTGCTTCTAAGGAGCATTCTGGCTGTACTTTTTCCAAGACAAGTTTGTTCGTTCTGGCAGTCCATGGTATATTTAATATTTTTGATCAACACCATAATTCAAAGGCATCGATTCTTCTTCCTTATTCATTGGCCAGCTTTCACATGCATATGAGGTGATTGAAAATACCATTGCTTGAGTCAGGCACACCTTAGTCCTCAAGGTGACTCACCCTTAGAAAGACCAGAGGCCATGGCTCCACCCTTTGAAACTCCAGAGGTCCCGGCCATACCTTTTGAGACTGAGGCAGCTTGGCTAGAGCTAATCTCATTAGATGGGAGTGGAGGGGCTAATGGTTTTTCTTGGCAGGGTGGTTTAGCAGACAAACATGAAGTAATCTCTTCAGATAGGAATGGTTCCACTGGCTGGAGTGATTCAATGGAATTTAGGGGCTCAGTGTCCCCAGCTTCCTGATTATCTGCTCATATGTCCCCATCCCAAGTTTCAGGATCCTATTCTTCCCAGTGTAACTTCAGACAACTCTCAAGGGTGGCAACTGAGCTGGCGTTGTTGTTCAGCCACTCTTACAATAAGAGCCTGAGTTTGGTTTTCAGCAATTTCAGCTCTGTTACAAGAAATAAGGCTTTCTTTCAAAGCACAAGTGGAAGCCTTGAGGCCATTTATGCAACACTTGAGCTTTGACTCTGAAGCTCTGAGTGCATCTCTTTCTTTCACCAGTTTGTTTAACAAAAGTAGGACCAACCAACCAGATTCCTTATTCTTCTCATTCTGACAAAACTGTAGAAAGATATCACACATGTGTTCACCCTGAGCCTTGCCTTTCACCAGTACCTGATCTACTGGTGGTGATATTTTATGTATTTGTATCACCCACCACCTCATGCAATGGATTAGCAGTGCCCTCTTTACTGCTGGAAGTACAGTCATCAACATCTTAAGACTAACCAGACTTGAGAATCAATTTAGAAAATTAATCCTTACAATTTTGTTTCTCTAGAACCACTCTTGGTACCAAATGTCTTAGGCTGGGTTCTCTAGAGAAGCAAAACCAGTAAAGCGTATAAATATATATATAGAGAGAGATTTATATCAAGGAAACGGGTCACACGATTGTAGAGGCTGGAACGTCCCAAGTCCATGGATCAGGATAGAGGCTTCTCAAGGTGCACGTAGTTGCAGGGGCTGGCAAACCCAAGATGGGCATGTCAGAGAGCAAAGCTCTTGCTCACGGGCTGTGAAGATCGACGAATCCCAAGATCGGCAGGCAAGATCACAAGGCTTCTTCTGATTCATGTAGCTGCAGGGGCTGTCGAACCCAAGATAGGCAGGTTGGAGAGCAGGGCTCCCGCTCAAAGGCTGTGAAGATTGACGAATCCCAAGATCGGCAGATAAGCTGATAGCTCAAGTCCCAAGAATCGGAGTCAGACGAACAGGAGGCAGCTGCAGGATCCAGAGCAAACAAAAAGCCAAAACGTCTGCTTATACTCGGATGCAGGCCACATCCCCAAGGAAACTCCCTTTCAGCTCATTGGCTACTCACAGCAGATTCCATCATGGGAATGATCACATATAAACACTGAGAATCATGGCCCAGCCAAGCTGACACATAATCTTAACCACCACAGTTGAGTCTGTGTATTCCTTCCATCTTCTTTTGATGCTTCTGGCATTGTTTAGTATTTTCCGCATAGAATCCTTCAATATAGCAACTCGAGGCTTGAATTTTTTCTTCCGTTCTTTCAGCTTGAGAAATGCCTAGTGTGTTCTTCTCTTTTGGTTTTCTGACTCCAGGTCTTTGCACATTTCATCATAATACTTTGTCTTCACTAGCTGCCCTTTGAAATCTTCTGTTCAGCTCTTTTACTTCATCCTTTCTTCCATTAGCTTTAGCTACTCTATGTTCGACAGCAAGTTTCAGTGTCTCTTCTGACATCCATTTTGGTCTTTTCTTTCTTTCTTGTCTTTTTAATGACCTCTTGCTTCCTTCATGTATGATGTCCTTCCACAACTGGTCTGGTCTTTGGTCATTAGTGTTCAATGCATCAAATCTACTCTTGAAATGGTCTCTAAATTCAGGTGGGATATACTCAAGGTAGTCTTTTGGCTGTTGTGGACTTGTTTTAATTTTCTTCAGCTTTAACTTGAACTTGCATATGAACAATTGATGGTCTGTTCTGCAGCCGGCCCCTGGCCTTGTTCTGACTCATGATATTGAGCTCTTCCATCATGTCTTTCCACAGATGTAGTCTATTTGATTCCTGTGTATTCCATCCAGCGAGGTTCACATGGATAGTTGCCCATGTGTCTATCAGTTTGTCATACTCTAGTGGCTTATGTGTTGCCGTGATGCTAGATGCTATGCCACCAGTATTTCAAATACCAGCAGGGTCATCCATGGTGGACAGGTTTAAGCTGAGCTTACATACTAAGACAGACTAGGAAAAAGGACCTGGCAGTCTACTTCTGAAAAAATTAGCTAGTGAAAACCTTATGAATAGCAGTGGGACATTGTCTGAGATAGTGCCAGATGAGCCCCTCAGGTTGGAAGGAACTCAAAATATGACTGGGGAGGAGCTGCCTCCTCAAAGTAGCATAGACTTTAATGATGTGGATGGAGACAAGATTTTGGGACCTTCATATGCTGATGTAGCACGACTCAAAATGAGAAGAAACAGCTGCAAACATCCATTCATAATCGGTACATGGAATGTACGGAGTATGAATCTAGGAAAATTGGAAGTTGTCAAAAATGAAATGGAATGCATCAACATTGATATCCGAGGCATTAGTGAGCTGAAATGGACTGGAACTGGCCATTTTGAATCTAACAATCATACGGTATACTATGCTAGGAATGACAAATTGAAGAGGGATGGCGTTGCATTCATTGTCGAAGAGAACATTTCAAGTTCTATCCTGAAGTACAATGCTGTCAGTGATAGGATAATATCCATACACCTGGAAGGAAGACCAGTTAAAACTACTATTATTCAAATTTATGCACCAACCACTAAGGCCAAAGATGAAGAAACTGAAGATTTTTACCAACTTCTGCAGTCTGAAATTGATCAAACATGTAATTAAGATGCATTGATAATTACTTGTGATTTGAATGCTAAAGTTGGGAACAAAGAAGGAACAGTAGTTGGAAAATATGGCCTTGGCAATAGAAACCATACCAGAGATCGCATGATAGAATTTTGCAAGACCAACAACCTATTCATTACTATTACTGTGCCTTTAAAGAGAAAAGGCAAGATTTGTGTGGTTTGTACAAAGTTTAGGGCTTAACTGGGGATGGAGCAATTAATAAATCTCCATCTAGGTGATTCTGTTAGATCAAGGTTTGGTCCTCAGGTCACTGATGGTTTGCATTCCAGCTTCAGTTGCCTTCCAGCAGCAAGACCTTGGGTAGGTCTGGACTTCTTGTGCCTCATCTGTACAATGGAATAAGAGTACCCACTTCTTTGCTGAGATTAAATGTGATAATGTCTGCAAAGTATTTAGCATGGTGCCTAACACTGTTACCAACAAATATGAAAATGAAGCGTTATAGGAACACAGTGCTTATATTTTTCTAAGAGTCAGCATTCATCAGCCCCAAAAGCCAACACTGGGATTTCAGAATGGCCTTCAGAGTCACTGGGCATCATTGGCAGACCTAAGGAGCAGAAGGATCAAAAGGGGGCAAGAATGGGGAAATGTACATGGGATGGGGAGAAATGAGACAAGAAAGAAAAAGAGGCATAGACAGGCAGACCTTTGTAGAACACTGATCAGTCCCAAAGTATTAAGCCAGGTATATGCATTTTCTGGGGAAGATAGTCTCTGCCATCAAGGGGCTTGTAGTCTTTTGAATAAGACAGTCAAGTGAATAGAGCAAGACGGACTATAATAGAGGGTGGTACAAGGTTCTAAAGAGCAGCCAACCCAACTAGGGGAGGGGTTCAGGTTTGCAGAGTAAGAAGTTACTGAGTGGAGTAATGGAGAACATCTGAGAATTAGAAGGGCACAGTGTGTGTGCAGAGACTGAAATTCTGTATGGCTGAAAGTGGACTGTGGGTTTAAGGCATGAAATCTATTCGTTATTCAATCATGCCTTTGGTATTCGTTGAGGATCATCTACATGTTGGGCACTGTTCCAGGAATGAAGAATGCTGTAGGGAAGAAGCAAAGTCACTTTCCTCAGAAACACTTTAAAAAAAAAATTTTGTGAAAATATACAGAGTAAAACATACACCCATTCAACATGTACATGTATAGTTCACTGACAATGGTTACGTACTTCACATTGTGTCACCACTCTCCCTATCTCGGCCTGTATTATCCCACCGTTAACTTAGACTCTCTGCCTCTTAAAGCTCTTGTCTGTGCCTTAGAGTTACTGTTGCCCATTAATCTCATATAGGTATTTCTTTAAAAGAGCACAGCGCTCAAGGTGAACATTCTTTAAATGACCTCAATTGCTGTTTAAAGATGACTTCATGGAATAGTTTTGCTTCAAGGCTTGTTTTCAGGCTACAGATTCAGGGGTCCTTCCAGTCTCTATGTATACAGTGAGTCTGGTTTCCAATAATAATGTGAAATTCTGTTTCACGTTTTTCTTCCTTTTGATCAAGATTCAACTATTGGCTCCTTGATCAAAATGCTCAGTAATGGCAGCTGGGCATTATCCATTTCTTCTGGTCTCATCACAAAGGACATGCAATCCATTTCCTTCTCAGATGCCTGGGTCTCCTTCCTCTGTTGCTCCAGGCAAAGAGATGCCAATTGTTGTATCGTAGGTGGCTGCTCGCAAGCTTTTAAGACCCTAGTCACTACTCACTGAACTAGAAGAAAAATATTTTCTAGAGAGGGGGATAGATGATAAACAAGTACACAAGCAAGTATACAATCAAGGAAAGTTCTATGGTATAGATAAAGAATGGGTAAAATGACAAGAGTTGGAATCCACTCGACAGCAATGGGGTTGGTTTTTTTTTTTTTTTTAAAGTGCTAAAGGCTTAGTGAGTGAGATACCTAAATTAGATGGGGTAGTCAAGAAGACTTCTCTGAGGAAATGGCATTTCAGATGAGTCTGAAGGACAAGAAGATGGCAGTAGAAAGATGGGAAGAGGAGTGTGTACAGGCAGAGCATTTAAGTGCAAAGCCCTTGAGGCTGGAGGAGTAAAGCAGAGACTGGCCACTAACACTTGATCCATGAACCTTTTAGTAGTGGGTACTAAGGATCTAGGGAAGCTGAACAGGAGAAAGAATCTTCCCATAGCAATGCAGAAAAGGTTACAAGTTTGGCTAGGGTGGCCTTCCCCTGTGCAGAGACCATTAATAGCAGAGTCCAGATATCATGTCCTACATCTTAGCTAGAACTTTGTGCTAATTTCTGAATTCTGCCTAAAACCTAGGATTCAAATATGACCTCAAATAACTTTTCCTCCTGCATACCAAGGTGGAGGTCCAGAAACTAATAGTCTCAGGGGTCTGCAGCCAGAAAAGAGAATCCAGGATGAAGGCTATAACAGCAGTCATACTGGGGACCTTGCAACAGAAGCGGGTGGGGGAGTGAGTTTGAAGGGGATAAGTTCATGGCCTGACAGGAGGTGCTACTGGGAACTCCAGGTTCTACTTGGAGCAACTCCCTCCAGGGCCAAAAAGACAGAGTTGGGGAGAACAAAATGCAACTTTATTGGTTGGCCAAGCAAGGAGACAGAGCTGCATGGCACCCAAGATTGCCTCGAAGGCAGCTTGTTGAGGATGTTTATATAGGCAGGATCAATTTCAGAACACAAAATGGCGGGCCCAGGTGTGGAACACTTTAGAATGAGTAAGCATTTTTAAGGCCCGGTTTGATTCCCCTCGCAGGAGGAACTTAGTCATGTTTGTTCCTTAACATGTGAGCTCTCCACCCAGGGGTGGAATATTTACCGTGCATGAAGCAGTTAATGAGCTAGAGGTCATCTGGAATGCCAAGACAGAGGGCAGGACCTGTTTCTGCCCATTCCGGCTAGCCCTTGGCTGTTTGTCTTTAAAAAGGATCTTAGGAGAAAAAGAAAAAACTCTAGGAAATGGGCTAGGTGAGGGGCTATCTTGAGGCTAAGAAAAACGGCTCTATGACTCTAGCCCTGTCTTAGAGGGAGTCAACTAGTATGGACGAGAAGCACAAAGGCCTCGTAATTTTAAGAACTTCCAAAAGGTCGGTATGGCTGTGGTCAGCATTAGTTTGTCTGTAAAACTGAGATACTACTATTTTCTAAAGCAAGAAACCTAACGGTAGAGAATAAAAGAGAAAGCTGTTAGGTTCAGTGAAACCCGTAGCCGTGGACTCAATTCTGACTCAAAGCGACCCTACAGGGCAGACTAGAACTGCCAAGACTGCCCCATCTTTCTCCCGCAGAGAAACCGATCTTTAGGTAAGCAGTCCAGCGATTAACCACTGCGCCACCAGAACCCCCAAGTTCACTTAAAGTCCTTGTTAATCATCAAGAATTGCAGGGGCCGCTATGTGTGGAGCCAAGCTCGATCTGGACAATGCACGCCGTCCAACACCGCCAAGTGCAGAACGTGTAAGGCAATGGGTTTAAAATTTATGGTCCTGGAATCTAAGGATGGACAAGGGAGCTCGCATGTAAGTTTCCATGGAGAGTGAGTCTACTCACCCCCAACTACCATTGAGGAGCCCTGGTGGCGCAGAGGTTAAAGCGATCGACTGCTAACCGAAAGGCCGGCGGGTTGAAACCTCCGCCAGTTTGAAACCACTAGCGACTCCGTAGGTGAAAGATGTGGCAGTCCGCTTCCGTAGAGATTTACAGCCTTGGGAACTCTATGGGTCACTGTGAATGGACTCGACGGGAGTGCTTTTTTATTTTTTTTGGGGAAGGGGGTACCGTCGCGTAGTTGTCGCGACGTCTCCAAAAAAGCCACCGCCCTGAGGTCTGGTCCATGGCCAGGTTTTTTCATTGCTGGGAAAAACAACAAGGTCGGGTCCAACACCTCTTTCTAGCATACGTGGGCTGACAGAAAAATCCTTGCGATTCATCCACTTCCCCCAAAGTAGGCCGACGCTCCCAGGACCGGCTCGTGGCTACTCGCACCATACTTGTGGACGCGCGAGGTTGTCGCCGAAGATTTGTTCAGCCGGTCGCGGAGCATTGTGGGGCAGGTAGTCCAGGCCGGGGCGCAGCTTCGGACCGCCGGAGCCATAGAACTACATTTCCCAGCGAGAACCGCGCAACAGCGGACGCGGGTTGCGTGCGTAAGCGACCAAACTTCCGGGCGGGCCGTGGGCGGGACCGCGGAGGAGGCTGGAGCGCGGCAGCAGGATGCAGCGCCCGGGACCCTTCAGCACCCTCTACGGGCGGGTCCTGGCCCCGCTCCCCGGGCGGGCCGGGGGCGCGGCCTCCGGCGGAGGCTGCAACAGTTGGGCCGCCCCGGGCTACCACGTGCAGCCTCCTGGGTGCGTGCAGTCTGGGTCCTTCGGCGGCAGCAGCAGTACAAGCACCAGTGGTGGGAGTGCCAGCCGCGTCTTTCCGGCCCCCTCCACGATGTCCAAGGCGGAGGAGGCCAAGAAACTAGCGGGCCGCGCGGCTGTGGAGAACCACGTGAGGGTGAGCAGCTCCCGGCGCGGGGCGCCTGCCCGTGGCGTGATGGGCTCGTGTTGCGCCCTCTGGGCACTGCCGAGGCGCGTCTAGTTCCTGGCAGGACGGGGGCTGTGTGAAAGGGAAAGGGTGCGCACTTGCCGGTGGTTAGACCCTCTTCTTCCCTCGCTCCTTAAAGGCTCTTTAGATGTGGAGTCGGTTGGGGGCAAGCTTCTCAAAAGTTGAGCTTTCTAAGGATTCCTTGATAGGTCGGTAACAGTTTGCGGAGTGGAGCCTCGTAGTTTCTGATGTTTGGGGAGAGGGGTAGAAAGGACTTTCTTTGTGGCATCTTTATGAGGAAGTGGAAAATGGTCGAGTTCTGGGGCTGCCGAGAGGCCTGTCTTCTTGTCACAACGGAAAGCTCGTTTGTAAAATGCTTTGAAATTTCGCTCCAAGGAGTTTCTTAGTTTGCCGCGCGCCGGCCGCTGAGTGTACTCGCCAGAGAGGAGAAACAGACCAAAGAGGGATGGATTCTAGGTCTGGAGGATCCTGCTTTTTAAGTTGTGGGTGTGGTTATTTAGCTGTTACTTAGTGAGGTCGTGGCCCCACTTGGTTATTAAGCGGCGGGTGTGGTGCTTTTAGTGGAGGAGTCGTTTAACCTGAGGGGATTTACTGTAACCAATCAAGTTAATTGTCTTAATTATAGTACCTGGACGGAAGTCAAATGGAGTTATCTGTGGCCTGTAGTGGAGTTTTCTTGGTCTTGCTGGCTTTTTCTCTCTTTTTTCTTTTTCTTAGAAAGTAGTTATCAAATTCCTTTTCTCCGCTAATCATACTTCTTTATATTTGTTAATGCTTTACTTTATAAAGTTATTTTGTATAAATGATGTCATTTGAGCGTCACAGTAGCCTGATTAAGTGGGTAGGGCTGGTGTGATAACCTGTGGCTTTGTGTCTTCTGTTGAATGGATGGTCCAGAACCGAAACTGTGTGAACCCTATTCCAGTGCTCTTCCACTCTTTTTATTGCCACCTAGTTCTGGTGTAGTGTGATGTGAATCTAGTTAGTCTTTAGATCCTGTATGGGAAACAGAGATAATAATGTAAGGTTTGTATTGGTCCTATGTTTAGGATTCAGTGCCTCTCCTGTAAGTACCTGGATAAAGTGGACAGTTAGTAGACAGATAAATGATGTCTATAGAAATAGAAAAGCTCCAAATCGAAATTGTTCCAGTAACCTATTTACATTAATGTTTGGTAGCATATGCCTCCCAGATCTTTGTCTGATAGTTACGTATTCAGTTAAAAAAAACAAAAAACTGCACACCCTCACCTCAGGCTACAGCCCCAAAACCCTGGATTCCAGCCACATCAGTCTATGAAGTTACCAGGCAACCCTGGGAAGATCTGTATTAGCCTTTCGTGTGCACCTCACCTCAGCCTCAGTTGTGCCTGCTTTCCTTGTCAAACTTTTTACCTGAGATGCCAGCACTGCTTGAATTTTGTATTTCTGCTCTTTAACACTGAATTCATTTCATTCATTTGTCAGGTATTTACTGGGGGCCCAATAAATGTCAGCCAGTGTGGGATAGCCAGTGTAGCTAAAGGGAGGAGGTGCAGAGTCAGGTCCTGGGTAATTTGCGGGCAAGATAATGAATTCAAGCCCACACATTTATTGAGGCAATCTTGTGCCTAATTGTCAAGGCTTAGTTGCTCCCTCCAGGGGTTATCCTCTGCCCCATCTAAGGCCATGTTTTCTGTAGCACTTTGCATCTTGAAATTGTTTAATCACATGTCTAAGTTTATTGAAGTAGGTTATGTGCCAAGTCCTGTTGATTGATTATATGTTTGGAATGTTTTTAGAGTTGCTACTTCCCTTTGGCCAGCTGTTGATAGAATTGTGTCGGAATCCTAACCCTTATACCTGTGGATGTAGTCTTATTTGGAAATGGGTGTTTGTTTGTTATGTTAATGACTATATCAGTATGGGTGTGTTTTAAACCTAATGACTTTTGAGATGTAAAAAGATCAGATTAGGTATGGAGACAAGCAAGCACAAATGGGAAAGATAGATGCCATATGGGGATCTTTAAGGAACCTGAGGATTTCCAGAGCTAGAGAGGCTAAGACAAGGATTTTCTGCAGAGCTGACAGAGAGAGCAAGCCTTCCCCTAGAGCTGGTGCCCTGAATTCATACTTTTAGCTTCCTGAACTATGAGAAAAATAAATTTCTGTTCATTAAAGACACACACTTATGGTATTTCTGTTACAGCAGCACTAGCAAATTAAGACACCAGCCAACTGTCCCAGTTTGGGTTCTGCCATGGCCAGAGAACAGCAGTTGCCCATATCTTGTCCCCTCTGCCAACTTCCTGAGTGATGCCCTCTCAAGTGATGTTATCTTCTGAAGCTGTCACCCGTGTCACAGTGGCCCTCAAGTGGCCCCAGGCTAGCATTCATGTAACACACTTGGAACATCTACTGTGTGCCAGGTGGAAGGTGATATATAGACAAGACATCCTGTTTCTTGTCCTTCAGCTCACAGTCTTGTTTCCTTCTATGTCTCCTTCTCCCCCCATGTACCAGAGAATTGGAACAGATGACTGGCATGTATTGTCTGTTTTAATGTCACTGTTATCAGCCTAGGATGTCTATTCTTGTCCTCTGTCTTTACCTGTTAAAATCAGACATGTCCTTCAGGGCTTGGTTCAAAGGCCATCTCCTTCTTTCATTTTTCCCCTAGCCTGCTAAGAGGAGGAAGATTTCTCCTCTGCATTTCTGTGGCACTTTATATACCTCTTAGTTTTGGTCATCTGTGTGTTTGTCTCTCTTAACTCCCTAAAGGGTGATCTCTTGGAGGGTAGTTACCTTATCTTCATTCATTGGCCATAATAGGGCCTGCTCCATAAATGTTTGTTGAATTGGCATGGAGTGTGGACACAAATATGAAAATTGTGGGGTTATTGCTTAGAATCTCTAGGGTGGGGGGTTTCTAGTCCCCTACTCCATTGGTGTTTCAGCGTGGTGTCCACCCTTCCACATCTGGGTGTATGGGCCTTTGGAGGGTTCTCAGCTGAATCCTCTGTATAGCCACCCTGGGCTCAGGTCTGCCTGTGTAGCCAGCCAGGATGGAGCCTAGGCTTTGTTCTTTGGCTGGCTTAGGTGGAAGAAGCTGGTTGGCAGTAGTTTCATTCAGTCAGCAGAAGTATCTCCAGGATTACCCCAGTGGACATGGTGAGTTCAAATGTACACATGACAGGTTTAGTATTGCCCATCAGAAGGGGCCTGCTCCTCCAGCAGGGCCTGCTTGGCAGCTTTCTGCTGTTGGGCCACCTCACAGGCAGCTTTTGGTCACTTCTGGTTGGCTTTGGCTAGGGCACTGATTCCTTACTGGTCATTTGAGTTCAAGGTAGCAGGAACACATGGCTGAAGAGCTCGGGCCTAGCAGGCCTCTGTAATTCTTGGCCTCCTCCAACAGCCAGGAAAGGAGCCGTGCACGGGAACTTGTCTGACTCATCCAAGTTCATCTTTGTGCCACCTGCCTTCTGGGAGCCTGTTGGTGACATGTGTGTATGGCTGGGCATGGTAAATGAGGAACCTGGCAGTTTAATTGCTGTATAGCTGGAGCTTGCAGCTTCAGGTTAGATGTGAAGGTCAGGTTAAGTCTACCTAGGCATTTACAAGTCAAGGCATTTTCTCAGTTACTTAAAGATTTTTGCACTGCAGATATTCAGCCATTTTGAATGTTTTTGTGTTGTGATGTACCTTTTACCTGAAGTCCTTTCTCCTTAATAGATTGGAACTCTGGCCTTTGGGGTTTGCCTAGGCAGTTAAATAATGCCTTCCTGAGGACATTGTGGTAGGCAGAATCCTGACCTAGCCCAAGTGCTGCTTGTTCCTGACTGTTAGATTGCTAGTTAATGCTGACCTTAGTTTGCTATTTGTGGTCTAACTGACTTCAACAGAGCCCATACTGTGCCCCTGGTCTGCTGACATGTCCCTCCCCCCAGCAAATTACTTATTTTGCTCTAAGCATCAATGATCTGAAATAGTAGCTGCTTATAAAGACTGGATTAAATGACATTTTAAATTCCTTTGCAAATATATAAATTCACATGGAATCATACCGATCATTAATGTTTGAGAAATTGTGGGAACACCTCAAAACTGGAGATGAATAAATTATTTTTTAAGTTTCAAAATGGAGGAAATACAGATTCGTAAAACTACAGATAAGTAAGCTTAATCTTAGTCCTTCTCAATATTTTAGACTGTTTTGAGAGAGAGCATACAAAAGATAGTGATAATTCCTAGGAAACAGCGTAGGTTCACTAAGAAAAGTCAAATGTCTTGTTCTCCTTTTCCTGTTTGGAGATTTGCTAAGTTTATAGCAGGAGAAGGCCAGTGAGATGGAATATCACGATCATATCAGTGAAAGATTCAAATGGAAAATGAGAGAACGAGTAATATAATTAGGAAACTAATTTATCAGTTGTTACAAGAATGTATTATTAGGTTGTCCTTCAATTTGGAAGGAAGTCTTTAACGAACTTCCACATAAAGTCATATCATTGCCATCGGAGCTGGACTGGGGGGAATCCAGCACCACATTTTTCTAGGATTGTGTTTCAAGAACTCCAACCCTGCATGGGGGCAAATTTGCAGCTGCTATTAGGGAGTGTTGACTCTACAAGCAGGTACTTCCCTGTAAAGTAAAATGTTTTGTAAGACATTAGGTAGAATACAGTATTGGGGTGGGTGTGTATGTTTTAATTTCCCACTGGTGCTTCCACGTGCAAGCACATTTCTAAGTAAATGAACAGCAGTCAGAGGAGAATATATGCATACATCTTACATTTCTGTATTTTTATTTATTCTTAAGTGGGAAAATACAATTCAACTTCAAAATGGACAGTAGGATTTCTCGAAAAATATTCTAGTAACAAGGGGACACAGAAATGAAGAATGACTTCTGATTAAGTGAAGGAGGAAACCTGCTGTGTAAGTGACACCTCCTTCCCATTTCAGAAGCCCATGATGTCTCTCTGACTGTGTATTATTGAATTAACTAATTTCAAAAGGCTTAAACTTTAGAATTTCCGTGCACCAATCATTAAGAATGATCTTCAAATGCCTCCATCTATAGCAGGATCAGTATTGTGACACCCGCTGCTTGTCTTTTATACTTAGGAAGTGCTTTCCATCTATTACTAATCCTTCCTATTGCAGATGAAGATCACTCCTCATGTTCCTAACAAAGCCTTTGTCTTCTTCCCACATTCTTGGGGATAAGGAGGACCCCTTGGTGTCAGCTGGACAAATACTGGTGTGCCTCACTATTTTGATGTTGCTTCGAACCCTCCCTTCTTCCTTGCTGTCTTTGAGAGAGCTGCAGATGTTGGGCCTGATGTGTCCCTGAGGATCCCTATGGTGCCACCACCTTGAAGATGCATGTGGTCGGTCCCTTACCTTCTAGAGGTTAAGCTTTTGGAAGAGGCACTGGAGCCAGAAACCCCAGCTTTCTGCTGTTAGGGCGCACCCTGACTCTGTTGCCTTTTCCTAGGGCCTTCCCTGTCAGATTGCCGCCTGGGGTTGGCCAAGAATCTTTCAGCATTCATCTGCACACCGTGTCTGTGAGGTGTGTGCTATAAGTGGTTAAGCCAGTTGTCTTGTTGGGTGGAGTGTATGGAGGAAGTGGTGGTGGCAGCAGTGTCAGAGGTGAATGGGGGAGGGCTCTGCTGATAAATTGCCCACTGGGCACAAGGTTAAAGTATGGCTTTGAGATTCAGCAGTTACCTTTCTGTAACGTGAGCACATACCTGCCTTGCCCTTGTGTTGGTGAATAATTTTATAACTCTAGGAAGTGAGCTGAAACGGGAGTATTAATATGGTATTAATACGTTTTGCTTTTCCTCCTCTTTGGCAGAATAACCAAGTGCTGGGAATTGGAAGTGGCTCTACAATTGTCCATGCAGTGCAGCGAATAGGTATGTTCCAGGTCTGTCTACTGGACCCTGTGTGGGATGATGGGGGCTGGGAGGTGGAGGAGGGGGAGGAAGTGGGGCACAGGGTTGGCACCTGCCCAGCTTGGCTGCAGCAGTGCAGAGCTGGGAGAGGGGCTGCCTGCTTACCATGAGGTCAGTTGAGTGTATCTGCTTTACTCTGAAAAGAGGGATTCCTGGGCCTCTTTAACCTTCTTTGGGTGGATACCCTTGGCTTTGTGGACTTTGCTTAGCTGGAGGGGAGGAGCTGACATAGGTGAGGACTCAACAGAATTAATTGTCTAGGTGTCATGCTCCTGTTCTGTATGGAGCAGAGACCCCGGGCCAGGCCCTTGGGAGCCTGTAGGTTTCTCAGGCAATCTTAGGCAAACAGATTGAGGTCAGAGTAGGTGTGTGTTGGCCTGTCTGTGACCCTGGAGTGGAGGTGAGGGGAGGCTCCTGCAACTGGTGGCTGGTTCTAGCAGGTGCTAACTTCATTCTGATTAGGGTGTCTCAGTGCTTAGGAAAGGCTTAGGAATTACCACCCCTGTGGCTGCTCTACAGGTTTGACTGTCCTGCCCTTGTTTGTAAGAACAAAGCCCAGAGGAGAGGTTTGTCTGAATGCTGATCTCAAGGGGCAGGGCTGGGAGGCAAAGTCTGTGAACACTTTGTCCTTGTGATGCTGACATGATAAGATGGTTTTTTCCTTAAGTTGTTTTAATAAAATCAAGCTTTCTTGAAAAGTACAAATCCAAAATGAATAAATAAATCCCTTTTGATCACTTTCTGGGGCTTACAAATGATTACTATTTTTTACTAAATGCAGAAGTAAAGTTCTAGTTATTCTCTAGAAAAAGCAATATAAGGTAGTAGTTAAGGCTGTGTAGCTAGACTGCTTGGGATTATTCCAGCTCTGCCACTTATCATCTGTATAACGAGCAAGTTAATTCACCTCTCTGTGCCTCAGTTTCCCCATTTGTAAAATGGGGACAATACTCATAACTCACTTTTCGGGTGGTTAGGATTAAAAGACTTCATGTGTACAGAGCTCTTAGACTGTTGCCAGGCACATCATAATAGCAAACACTTGGCTCTTCCTGTGATGAGTATTTACCTCGTTAGGCTTTTTAGCACCCCGTCTTGTGATGTGAGTGAAGTATGGTCACCAGCTTTTTCCCAAGGGTGGGACACAGAATGAAAGGCAGCTGGCTGTCAGTGGAAGCTACACCTTTTTCTTACTTTTGGTATCAAACAAACCTTACATGTGATCAGAAAAATAAAAGAGAGGAGAGTGAAAAACCACCAACACGGCTTTTGTCTCCACAGCTGAAAGAGTGAAACAGGAGAATCTGAAGCTCATCTGTATTCCCACTTCCTTCCAGGTATGGCCTCCTTTCCATTCTGCACTTGGGGCAGCTGCTGCGTAGCTTCCTGGTTCCCTGAAGACATGGGTGTGTGGCTTAGGCTTGTGCACCAGGGTTGTTGTAGGCGAAAGAGCCAGAAGTGGCAGAGAAGTTTGTTGATTGGGGATTGCTCTTTGGAAGTCTGGTTTCAGATTGATTTATTTATTCACTCAGAGAATTTTTTTTAGTGTATGTTGTATTAGGCACCATGGACTATGCAGACATGACCACATGGTTTCTGTCCTCGAGGAATATTGTCCCCATTTAGAGATGAAAAAACTGAGGCTGAAAGGAATTACATGATCTGTCAGTAATGCAGATACAGTATTTTGATGCCATGTCTAATGCTCTTTCACCATAAAGTGGTAAAGGCTGGTAGGGGAAAGCAGTGGAGCCACTTAAATATAGGGGAAGATGAGGAAAGAGTAGACTTAGGGAAATGGAAGGGAAAAGAGGTGCTCAGCGTAGATAGAGCTGTTCCCCTTTCTGAGTATGGCCATTTGGGGAGGGGTTTGTATAATCCAGTCTTCTATTGGACTAATTAAGGTGACCTGAACTGGGAGAGCAGGTTGGACTTGTGTAGGTGGTTGGTGCTCTTAGGACTTTGTGGACTTAGTTTTGGACGGTGAGGCCAGGCCTTAGGAAACCCTGCTGTTCCTGGAGGCTGGAGGAGCAGAGTGCTGGCAGCTAGTAGCCAACTCTGGTGAAGGAAGAAATGGGTTAAGGGGCCATGAGGTTCCTTCTAAGCCAGGCTTATGGCCCAGCCTCAGACTAGCGTGTGGGGGTAGGGACTCCAAGTAGACAGGATAGGGAGTTAGGGGTTAGGATATTGTGTACTGGCAGAGCTTCTTTGACGTTAAATCTCTGGGGGACCTTGAGCAAGGTGGGTGGACATCCAGGGGGCTGAAGACAATACCATAGTTCCTGCTTCATGCAGTAGAAAATGAGTGGTTTTACATTGCCTCTTTTGTATTTGAAATCCTGTTGTCCTTAAGTCAGAGTGACTTTTGGGTTTTCTTGGTCTTTTGGAAAGCTAAGTATCTGATATTTCCAAGTGACTTGATCATCTAGTGTTTTATTTCTTATTTAATAAATTTTTTAATATTGGTTTTTATTTTGAATCATAGTTACATATACACATGGATTAAAGAATCAAACAATTCAGGTCTTTTTTAAAAAAATCGAAGCACCTTCCCCACTACCATTTCTTGCTCTTAAGGGGGACATACTTTTAACTCTTTTAGTTGATTGGATATTTGCTCCATATCTCTGAACTATGTGGTTTTTTTGCTGTATATTTTTCCAACTTTAGGTAATATTTCTAACCCTGAACTATGGAAGATGAACATTTGGTTGTCCTTGACCTCCTTGCCTTCACAGTATAGTTACGTTTTGATAGGCCATTACTCAGTGTTTACAGAACTGTGAAGGCAGACTACAGCTGAACCGCGTAAGTGTGTTGTGGTTACTCTTCCTTACCTGTCCAATAGTTTGTTTTCCCCAAAGTTAGGTATCTGTTGCCTTGTTTTTTCATTTGACTGGTTGTCTGTGTACTTCTTACTAATTCAGCCCCACACTTTTACCCAGTTGGGGAAATCTCAGTTCTTTCAGACACAGTGGTGTTCCATTCCATCAATTCCATCTTCTTGGAGAAGTCTCTCTGGAGCATTGAGGTCAGCAGTGCTGCAGGCTGCTGCATTCAGCTATTGTCATGAGATCTCCTTTCATGGTCCAGAAATACCTTCTCTTCTCTCATGTTCTGGATCTCCCTGTTTCTTTATCCTATTCCTCCAAGCCCACCCCCGCCAGCCCATCACCCTTTTGTTTTGTTTTCTTCTTAGTTTTAGTGAAGCACATCCTCTAGGTAGTTTCCCAAGTGCATGGGATGCATATTTGTTGACACTTTGGGTGTCTGCAGATGTCTTCATTCTACCCTCTTTTGTGGTTAGTCATTCGGCTTCGTAGAGAATTCTGTGTTAAATTGTTTCTTTGGAATTTTGAAGACATTTCTCTGCCGTCTTCTGATTTTTCAGTTTTTCTGTTGAGAAGCTTGATGCCATTCTGACTCTTGATCTTTTGTATGAAACCTATTTTTTATTCCCTGAACTTTTATACCCTTATATTATCTTTTTTTTGTTTCTAGTGTTCTGAAATTTTCACCATGATGTATCTTGGTCTGGGTTTGTTTTCATTCATTGTTTCATTTACTGTGCTGGGCACTTGCCGGGTTGTTTCGTTCTGTGAATTTATGCTTGTAAAAACGACTTGGAGGCAGTGTCTGACCTCCTCCGACCCCACGAGGGGGAAGGAGAACCAAGACAGCAGCGCAAGCTGACTCGCATGACGTAGAGGCCAGACAAGCCTCCCCTCTCTGCCATCTTTACTAATTCTGACACCAGTCATCCTTCGCACAGCATTCTGTACTCTGTGCTGAGTTCGATAATTCATTGTAACGGCCACGCAGAACTCACAGACCATACTCGAGATTATGGGGTTTCTTAGGGAAGTAACGGCTACAGTTCAGGCTCAGGAACACTTCAGATACAGCTCTTCCATCAGGACAGCTTCTTCCCGACCATGCTCACCAGGCATGCCTCTCCCTGGCCAGGCCTCTCCCCAAAGGCACTCAGCTTACTGTCTACAGGCTCTCTGCTCCTGGCTGTTCTTCCTTGGTGGTGGTGGGCTCCTCCTCTCTGCTCTGGCTCTCTTTTAAGGCAGAACTGACGAATCCCCTTGGTAGGTCACAATTACCCTATCACATAGTCACCTGAGTGGGAGTTACAAGACCCTGCTTAGAAAGGCCACGTACAAAAGTAATTAATCCACCACAGTGCTCTTCAATTTTGGGGATTTATTATTATTATTTCTTTGCTTTTCTCCCCTGTTTTCTGAGGTCTCTCTAGGACCATCTTTGGTGTTCGTGGACTAGCCTACTTTGTACTGTCTTTCTGATAGATCTTTAGCTTTGTCTTTTTCCAACCCTTCTGTTGAATTTTTTTTTCCCCTCTTATGTTTAATTTCTAAAAACTTCTTTTTAAGTAGGATCTTGTTCTTGTTTTATGGGTTCAGGATTTAAAAATTTTTCTTTTATCTCCCTGAGAATATTAATGATAGTTTTTTTTTAAAAGACTTTGTATAGTCTGTTTTCTCAAAATTGCTTTTGTTTGTTTGTTGGGGGTATAATTTACATAGAGTAAAAATTTACCCTTTTTAGTGTATAGTTCTGAGTTTTGACAAACACATACAGTCACGTAACAACCAACACGGTTAAAATATTGTTGGATTGTTTTTATCATACTTTATTATATTTATGCTTTTCTTATTCTGGTACTCCTTAGCTGTGTTTCTTTTGAAGAGCAGTATGCTAAGACCTTGACTGGAAGCTAGTTCTCAGGAAAAGGGTGGTCTTCACTCTAGGGTTGTCTGCTAAGCTATTACCTTGGTGAACTGGCGTCAGCACATTTGTCTTCTTTCCTCTGGCTGGTCACATTTCCCAGAGATGACAGCCAAACTCCTTTTTGGGATGAGTATACATGGCTACCCGTGTTCTGGGAGCTAAGTGGGTAAAGAAGGCTGAAAGGTGCTTATCAATGTTCTGGATGTAAGTTTGCACTTAGTTTACTTATTTTCACTAATAGTATGTGTCATAGATGGGAAAAACACTTCCGCAACAGTTTGCAGTGTCTCCTTGAATCTGGGCTTGGCCATTTGCCTTGCTTTTTCAGTGAGTTGTTGAAGCAGTGGCTTGAAAATGCTTGTGCATCGGGGCTTGGCCCATCTTGCTGCTGGGAACCGTTCTGCACCATGTGAAGCATCTCGCACTAGTCTCCCAGAGGATGAGAGACCACGTGGGGAGCAGCTCCAGACTTGTGAGTGAGACCATCCTAGACCAGCCAGCCCAGATGACTTCCCAGTCAGTCCATAGAATCGTGAGAAATAATAAATATTTGCTGTTTCAAGCCGTTGAGTTTTGGGGTAGATGCTGCACAATAGAAGCTCACTCATAGAGTAACGCTATCCTCAACTGTGTCTGGCATAGTTGGAATGGGGATATAGAACCATTTAAAGGGAGTACAGATTCTGTCCTTGTGTTGTTGCTTATTGTCTGTCTGGGGAGATGGGAGAGTCCCAGGGCTTTTAGAAATTAGGAGTGCAGCAGGAGGATATCACAGCAGGCCTCCCAGCTACAGACCATAGCTTTTACCTTCTGGGCCTCTCTCAGTCCCAGGCGGTAGGCCAGGTACTGGGATGGGCAGCTGGTGGTGGTGGCGGGGAGACAAAGTTCAGTCAGACATAGTGTTCGTTTGTTGTTGTTAGGTGCCATTGAGTTGGTTCCAACTCATAGTGACCCTAGGTACAACAGAACAGAGCACTGCCCGGTCCTGCACCAACCTCACAGTCGTCATGCTTGAGTCCATTGTTGCAGCCACTGTGTCAGTCCATCTTACTGAGAGTCTTCCTCTTTTTTCACTGACCCTCTACTTTACCAAGCATGATATCCTACTCCAGGGATTGGTCTCTCCTGATAACATGTCCAAAGTACGTGAGACAAAGTCTTGCCATCCTTGTTTCTAAGGAGCATTCTGGCTGTACTTCTTCCAAGATAGATTTGTTCATTCTTCTGGCAATCCATGGTATATACAATATTCTTCGCCAACACCGTAATTCAAAGGCATCAGTTCTTTGGTCTTCCTTATTCATTGTCCAGCTTTCACATGCATATGAGGCTATCGGATCAGGCATACCTTAGTCCTTAAAGTGACATCTTTGCTTTTCAACACTTTAAAAGAGGTCTTTTGCAACAGAGTTTTCCAGTGCAGTGTGTCATTTGGTTTCTTGACTGCCGCTTCCATGGACGTTGATTGTGGATACCAGTAAAAGGAAATGCTTAACAACGTCAGTCTTTTCTCCGTTTATCAGAATGTTGCTTATTGGTCCAGTGCGAGGATTTTTGTTTCTTAATGTTGAGGTAATCTGTACTGAAGGTTGTGGTCTTTGATCTTCATCAGTAAGTGCTTCAAGTCCTCTTCACTTTCAGCAAGCAAGGTTGTATCATCTGTATATGGCAGGTCATTAGTCAGTCTTCCTCCAATCCTGATACCCCATTCTTCTTCATGTAGTCCAGCTTCTCGGATTATTTGTTCAACATACATATTGAATAAATATAGTGAAAGGATACAGTCCTGTTGCACACCTTTCCTGACTTTAAACTACGTGGCATCCCCTTGTTCTATCAAATGACTGCCTCTTAGTCTGTACAGGTTCTGTGTGAGCACAGTTAACAAACTGACTTTTGAGTGGTGGAGTGTTTATTTAAGGTGTATATATTTTTATAGGGATAGAGGTTTTTTGTGCATGGGAAGTGTGTCTATCACTGTAGTGTCCAGCAAAGGAGCCCTGGTGGTACAGTGCTTAAGTGCCCAGCTGCCAACTGAAAGGTTGGGTTCCGAACCCATCAGCTGTCCTATGGGGTTGCTGAGTCAGAATTGACTTGGGGCAACATGTTAGCGTCCAGCGTGGTGCATGGCTCTTAGTAGGCACTCTGTACGTGTTCATTCCGTGAAGTAATGCTACATTTATATGGGTATTTATTTGTTTACAAATGCATGGTACAGAAGAAGTTGAGCTAATGTGCCTTTTAGAAGGAGAACCTACTGCCTGCCCCCAGGATGACATTTGAGATGGCCACGAGGCTCATCTGGGGTTTGGGAGAAGTCAGGGTATTTCAGGTAGAGGAGGGAATGCCAAGACCTCAAAGAACGCCTTTTACAATTGTTATTAATGGCATCATTATCTAAAATGACTCACTTCCGTTTATAAGCAAGGGCCGCCCTCCTTTTCTGTATCTCCTACCGTTCCCGCTCGTTTCCTTTTCTTCCAGTTCTTTTCCTAGTCCTTAGATAGGACGGGAAAGCGGGAGACTGTGTTTCCGGTCCTTGCTCTGCGCTTGACTCCTCACTGTGCGAACTCCCTGGGCATCCGTTCCTTCCTTAAAATGAGGTCGTACTAGGGCCCTCCTTCCAGATCGCACTCTGGATTGATGATTTACCCAACTATTGGCTCAATATGATGCTAAGTGCAGAGGGGTGTCCCTGGGTGGCACAAAGCGCTCCTCTACCAACCGAAAGGTTGGTGGTTCAAACCCACCCAGTAGCATCGTGGAAGAAAGGCCTGGCACTCTGGTTCTGTAAAAGATCACAGCCAAGAAAACCCAATGGAATAGTTCTTCTCTGTAACACATGGGATCACTATGAGTTGGAATCAACTAGATGGCAACAGGTTTGGTTTGTATGGGTGCAGAGGATTACAAAAGAATGTAAAATGTGTTCTCTCACACTTTGATTATAACGTAATTGGGCTAATAGGACATCTTCATGAAACAGTAGTACCATCAAGAAGTCCCTGAACTTAAGAAATGTTATCTTAACTGAAAATGATGTATTGCACCGGATTTTTCATAAAAATCATGTTAGAACAGTTTCTTGACATCCAGTTCTTATGGAGTAAGTGTGTACACAGTTCAATATTGTTTCCAAAATGTATAAAGTTAATAGGAAATCATAGTGCATCTCAGTTTTATTCACCATGATAGGATATTATACTAAACTGTATGAATTTATATAACACGTTCTGTATTAGATATGTGTTGCTATAGAACAAATTATCCCAAAACTTAGTGGCTTAAAACACCAAGTGTATTAGCTCACATAGTTTCTGGAGGTCAGGAATCTGGAGAAGTTTAGCTGGTGGTTCTGGCTTTGAGCCTCCCATGAGGTTCCAGTTAAGCTGTCAGCCAAGGCTGCAGTCATCCCAAGACAACTGTGGTTGAAGGATCTACTTCCAAGCCCAGTCATGTGGCTGTTTGCAGGCTTCAGCTCTGCACGGGCTGGTGGATAAGGGCCTCACACAGTCACCACATGGACCTTTTCCCAGGGCTATCTCAGTGGCCTTAGGACTGGTGGCTGGTCTGTCCCAGAGAGAGTGGTCAGAGAGAACACGCGCTAGGCCTGCCTCTCTCCCCTCCCCAAGCTGATGCCACATTTGCATCTCAGAGGTGTCATACCATCACTTCTGCTGTGTCACTTCTGCTGCGTCCCCGTTGTGAGGGGATTGCACAAGGCCATGAAGACCATGAGGTGGGGTTACTGGGGGCCATCCTGGAGGCTGCTACCAGGCCTTCCTCAGCCTGTGGAATTAGAGGATGGCTTCTCTAGTACTACTTTTGAGAAATCTAGGAACTGAAAAATATTCCAGCAATACCATTTTTATTGTTATTTCTCTACTTCATTATATATTTTTCTTGAGTAAGAATCAAAATCTTTTATCTTATTTTTAATTTGAACGTGCTTTTTGTCAGCATTTTGTTTTAGCATTTTACTGTGGAAAATTTCAAATTTAGAAAAGAATAAAGAACGATATAATGAACGCGCATATATCCGTCACCCCCCCACCAAAAAAAAAAAAAAAACCTGTTGCCGTCAAGTTGATTCCAGCTCATAGCGACCCTATAGGACAGAGTAGAACTGCCCCATAGGGTTTCCAAGGAGCGCCTGGTGGATTCAAACTGCCAGCCTTTTGGTTAGTAGCCATAGCTCTTAACCATTATGCCACCAGGGTTTCTGTCACCCAGCTTCATAAGTTACCAGTTCATGGCTGATCTTGTTTCATCTGTACCCTATTCCCCTCCACACTTGTTATTCTGAAGCAAATCCCAAGCATAATTTCATTTCATTGTATGTATTTCATTGCGTTTCTCTGGAAAATAGGAAATCGTTTAAACATCACAACAGTACTGAAAAATGAACACTAATCCTTAATAGCATCAAATATCCAGTGTTCACATTTATCCTATTGCATTATCGTTTAAAAATAGTTTTTGCAGTTTGTTTGAATCAGGATCCAAATAAGGCCCATATAATGTAAATTGGAGGGTCTTTGTATTTTATTCTTAGAGTTCTTGGATTTGGGATTAGAAGGTTGACCTAGGTCATTTCATCCTTCTCCATTGTTGTGTAAATGAGAAAACTTACCAAGGATCACACTTTTCATCTTTGGCCTCCTCTGTACATCCTAAGCAGTGACGTGAACACCAAACCTCGTCACTTTGACCTGGCTGGTCAAACGCGAAGGTTCACGGTGCCTTTATTCTGGCTAAGACTCCTGTTCAGGGCCCTGTGGCAGTGATAACCCCTACTCTCCCCTTTTGTCAGCCTGTTTAAAAGGTTAACTTTGAGGCATGTCTATAAAGTAAATGATGCTGACTTTTTTTGCAAGCATGCTAGCCTGGTGCTCTCCTCTGTCCTAACCTTACTCAGAATTTCTGTTCAGTTTTATCATTGCCTTTTTGGGAGAGGATTTGCTGAATTCCTCACTTAGCCATTCTGGAAGTCCCACCTCCATATTCTTTTTTGAGTATATATATTCTTTGCTAAATTTTACTTAACAGCGTAACCTGGAAATCACTCCATATCAATTTGTAGAGATTTTCTTCAGCCTTTTTTCATCTTGTTGGAGTTTTTAAAAAACTTTGCTAATCTTTTGTGAATTTGGTTCTTGTTTTTAATACTTGGGTTACCAGATGCTGTAGAGGCCATGGCACTGACTTAAGTGGCAGGTCACTGAGGAGGACCTCTCAGCTTAGCATTGGAGCGGAGCCTTCACTGTGTGGTGTCAGTCTTCTCCCAGCTCCCAGGATGAATTACCAGTTGGCATTCATGGGGTTAGATCTCCTATGTCTTGGTAGGGAGCCTGAGTCAGAACTCAGTTCTCAAAACTTAAACCCCAAAGAATTCTGAGTGTTCTCATCATGTGCTCAGAGTAAGTGATCATGGATGCTTTTTTTTGTGTCCCCCGCAGGCCCGTCAGCTCATCTTGCAATATGGCTTAACCCTTAGTGACCTGGACCGACACCCAGAGGTAAGAGAGTCAGGCTGCTATGTCTTTCTGACTCTTGAGAATATACACAGCAAAACATACACCAGTTCAACAGTTTCTATGTGTACAGCTTAGTCACACTAATTACATTGTTCGAGTTGTGCAGCCCTTCTCGTTCTCCTTTTCTGAGTTGTTTTTCCCTCATCAATATCAACTCACTTCCCCCTAAGTTTCCTATCTAATCTTTTAAGTTGCTGTTGTCAGTTTCATCCCATATAGATCTTAAAAGAGCATAATGCTTAAGGCAGACCTTTTTTACTAGTTAAGCTGAACTATTGTTCAGTTAAGATGATTTCAGGGGATATTTTTGGTTTAAGGTTTAAAGATTATATCAGGACAGTTTCAGGAGTTCATCCAACCTCCTTGGCTCCAGAAAGTCTAGAGTCCATGAGATTTTGAAATTCTGTTCTGCATTTTCCCCCTTTTGATCAGAATTCTTCTTTGGAATCTTTGATCAAAATGTTCAGTAATGGTAGCTGGGCACCATCCAGGTCTTCTGGTCTCATGGCAAAGGAGGCAGTTGTTCATGGAGGCAGTTAGCCACACATTCATATCCTCCTGTTCCTGACTATCCTTCTTCCTCTGTTGCTGCAGGTGAATAGAGACCAGCTGTGCCTCAGATGGCCGCTTGCAAGCTTTTAAGATCCCAGGCACTACGCAGCAAACTAGGAGGTAGAACAGAAGCACTAAACACATTAGTAGGCCAGTTAACGGGGATGCCCCATGAAACCATGACCCTAAACCTCCAGACTAAGGAGCCAAATCCCATGAGGATTTTGGTTGTACATAAGCAGCCTAAGCAGCTACTCTTTTTGTGTTTTTTTGGTCATTGTTGTAAATATATCTGTCATACAGCTTTTGCCAATTCAGCTTTTTACAGGTGTACATCTTATTGACAGCAATTATAATAATCAGTTGTGCAACCCTACCCTTAATCAATGTGATTTTTCCATCACTGTTAACCCTCTTTTTCTCCTTCCCTCCTGCCCCTGGCAACCACTGATAAACTTTGGTCTCTGTATATTTGCCTTTTGTTATCTTTTCATGTAAGTGAGGTCATACAATATTTGTCCTTTTGTGATTGGCTTATTTCACTCAGCATAATGTCTTCAAGCTCCATCAATATTGTGGCATGTATCAAGACTTCATTTCTCCTTCTGGCCGAACTGACTTTTTTTATGGCTCTCACTTGCTTATGGGCTTAGGTGTCTCATCGGATCTAGGGAAAAGGTCACTCAGTCATAGTAGCTCTTCTCCTGGGCCCTGAGTACTAATTCTGGCTGAGGTAGCAAGGGGAGAGGTGGCTAGTTCCCAGTACATTCCCTGTGGTTTCACCCTGAGGGCTTAGTATGCGCACAGTGAAGGGCATTGGACAAGCTCAAGGCTGGACCCAGAGCTTCCTGACAGCTAGCCCACAGAGCTTCCCACTAAGTGGAGATAAGAAATAATCATTTGAAGTAGCCATGGATATTTGAAAAACTAAAATTAAGTTTGTGGTAAAGACTATTTAAACACGTAGGCGGTCCAGAGGATACAAAGTGGATGAGGGTAAGCAGCATCTCTCATCGTCATAGCTAGCACTTACTGAGCCTTTTCTGCATACCAGGTTTGTGCTAAGCGCTGCACCTGTATTAACCTATTTAATCTCCAGCAGTCTTCAGGTGGGTGCCATTACTATTGGGTTTTACAGATGTGAAAAAAGCACATTTGCCAAAGGCCATGCTGTTTGTAAGTGGCAGAGCTGGAATCTAAACTTCTGACTGTAGACTGTTACTAGTTAGAAGGAAGAGATAAAGTTTAAGCTGAGCTCTGAAGACCAGGTGGCAAGGGCAGGAGAGGACATGCCAGAGGGAGGTAGATGGGAATCACTGGAGCAGCTCCAGGCAGGCACGTGGGCATTTGTGAACAGCGCCCAGACTGATGGGGGTGATTAGGACACAGTGGGTGGAATGCATTGGTGCATAGGTTCAGAGGGGTGCAAGGTTGGACTGGAAGAGGAGGGCTCGGTATGGCAGCTGGAAAACTAGGCTGAAGGGTCTGGACTTGAGCCAGCAAAGAGTTAACCATGTTGCCATGGTTAAGAAAGGGTTAGTTAGAACCCTGGAAAGGCAGAGCCGGGGCATAGGTTGAATCAGCTGTTCAGCGACTGTTAGGAGAGTGGTTTGGCCTGAAGCCCAGACAGAAAAGGTCCCCCTTGCCTTCCAGGCCCTGGAGAGTTACCCCAGCTCATCCTGGCCCTGGGGTTAGTGCAGGAGGGGGCGGAGCAATGAGGACTGTGACTTCACACAAAGATCAGAATCCCTGAAAGGATGGAAACAAGGTTGCCCGATAAGAACTTGTAGATTTCATACCTGTGCCACCCCAGCCACAGAGCAACTTCTGAGTAACTGCAACTTGGAACAGAATTTGCTCTGAGCTTTTTTATACTGTTTTAAAAAACTGTACTTGTGGTTCCTACTTTGCCCACCCATGCAGAGTACCATGAGTGATGAGAAATACATAACTTCCTTGCCTTTAAGATGAATGAACCCATTTCCCCTGGGAACACTTTTGGGCTGGCGGTGGAGCTTTCTAACAGGGAGTGGACAAGGCCAGACAGGTGTTTAATCTATTTATGTACTTGTGACCAGAAATCATTGTAATGTCTACATCTTTTTTTTACTCCTCCAAGACCCACTTTTTGCGCCCTTGGGGGATGATATCACCCACACTGAGAATGCATACTTGACATAATTCCAGCTTGCCCATAGTGGAGCCACCAAAGATAAGGGATTGCGGTATTGTGGGTAGAGCTGCAGCCAGGTCTGAATCCCAGGGCCTGCCCTTGTTTCCCTGGATCCCTAGTTGAGCTGCTTAACCTCTCGGAGCCTCAGCTTCTCGATTAGTTAAATGGGGATCACCATACCTACCTACTACCTAATAAGGTTCTTGAGGATCTAATGAGTTACTGCATGTTAAAGCTTAGCACAGAGCCTCCCCTTGAGAGGCTCTTGGTGATTTTTCTCTTTCCTTCCCCCCAACACAGATTGACCTCGCCATTGATGGTGCTGATGAAGTAGATGCTGACCTCAATCTTATCAAGGGCGGTGGGTGAGTTTTGTGGGGACTTCCTTGCTAAAGGATGTCTGCCAGTCAATCCTTAGCAAAACAAACTAGAGTACAGAATAAACAAATTACTGTAGTGATGTATGTGAGCTTGTCTTCTACTAGGACATTGTTAGCATCTGGCCTCAGAGCCAGGGTGGCATTTCTGGTTATTAGCGGTGACCTGGTGACTAGAAACCTCGAGTTCTTAATGGGTTCTTTGTGTATCTCCACGGTGTTCTCTTTACTTGTGCTTCAGTCTAAGTCAGTGAAGCAGACAGGGTGTCACCCAGGAAGTGGGGGAGACTGTGGTGAACTGAAACATGCCACCCGTCTGAAAGGAAGTCACCATTCTGCTCCAGCAGATTCAAACTTTAAAAACCATACAGACTAAACCAAACATCACTGGGCTGGATTAAGTCTGTTGGCACCAGTGTGTGACCTTTGTTTTAAAGCTATATGCAGTTAGGAATGCATTTCTTTATTCATATGGAAAACATTGTATCTTTTTTATTGATTTAGGTGAAAGTTTACAGAGCAAAGTAGTTTCTCATTAAGCAGTTAATACACAAATTGTTTTGTGGCATTGGTTGCCAGCCCCACGATGCGTCAACACTCTCTCCTTTTCCACCCTAGGTTCCCTGCTTCCATTCGTCCAGTTTTCCTGTCCCTTTCTGCCTTCTCATCTTTGCTTTTGGGCTAGTGTGCCCGTTAGTCTCGTATACATGATTGAACTATGAAGCACATCCCTCATTGTTTGCCCTATAGACCTGTCTAATCTTTGCCTGAAGGGTGAACCTCAGGAGTGACTTCATTACTGAGTTAAAAGGGTGTCCAGAGGCCATACTCTTGGGATTTCTCTAGTTTCTGTCAGACCAGCAAGCCTGGTCTTTTTTTTTTTTTTTTCGGTGAATTTAAATTTTGTTCTACATTTTTCTTCCGCTCTGTCCGGGACCCTTTATTGTGATTCCTGTCAGAGCAGTTGGTGGTGGTACCATCTATTTGTTCTGGCCTCAGTCTGGTGGAGGTTGTGGTAGTTGTGGTCCATTAGTCCTTTGGACTAATCTTTTCCTTGTGTGTTTGCTCTTCTTCATTATCCTTTGCTCCACCTGGTATGGGACCAGTAGATGTATCTCACATGGCCACTCAGAGGATTTTAAGACCCCAGTCGCTACTCACCACAATGGGATATAGAACATTTTCTTTATAGACTGTATTATGCCAGTTGAGCTAGATGTCCCCCGAGACCATGTTGCCCAGCAGCTCGCTCTCTCAAGGTTGTTTGAATGTCTGTGAAGCTTCTATGACTTTGCCCTGGTCACGTTGCGCTGACTTCCCCAATATTGTGTCCTGTCTTACTTTCACCAAAGTTATCTACTATCTAGTTTGTGTTTTTCCCTTCCCACCTCTCCCCTCCCTCCTAACCATTAAAGATTGTTTCTTTCTGTGTGGAAACATTTTCATGTGTTTTTATAATAGTTATACACTATTTGTCCTTCTGTGATTGACTTATTTCACTTAGCGTAATGCCCTCCAGATTTATCCATGTTGTGAGATATTTTGCAGATTCGTCATTTTTGTTTATTTTTTTATTGTTGTGCTTAAGTGAAAGTTTACAGTTCAAGTTAGTCTCTCATACAAAAATTTATACATACATTATTTTGTGACCCTAGTTGCTCTCCCTATACTGTGACAGCACACTCTTTCTTTCCATCCCGGATTTCCTGTTTCCATTCAACCAGCTCTTGACCCTCTCTGCCTTCTCGTCTCGCCTCTGGACAGGAGCTGCCTGTTTAGTCTCACGCACCCACTTGAGCTAAGAAAGAAGCATACTCTTCATGAGTATCATTTTATGTCTCATAGTCCAGTCCAATCTTTGTCTAAAGAGTTGGCCTCGGGAATGGTTTTAGTTTTGAGCTAACAGAGAGTCCGGGTGCCATGTCTTCTGGGGTCCCTCCAGTCTCAGTCAAACCATTAAGTCTGGTCTTTTTACTAGAATTTGAGTTCTGCACCTCACTTTTATCCTGTTCCGTCAAGGACTCTGTGTTGTGTTCCCTGTCAGGGTGGTCATTGTGGTAGCCAGGCACCATCAGGTTCTTCTGGTCTCAGGCTGATGAAGTCTCTGGTTTATGTGGCTCTTTCTGTTTCTTGGGCTAATACTTTTCTTGTGTCCATGGTGTTCTTCATTCTTCTTTACTCCAGGTGGGCTGGGACCAATTGATGCATCTTAGATGGCTGCTCACTAGCTTTTAAGACCCCAGATGCCACTTACCAAAGTGGGATAACTTTTTATGCCAGTTGACCTAGATGTCCCCTGAAACCATGGTCCCCAGACCCCCACCGCTGCTACTCTGTCCCTTGAAGTGTTTGGTTGTATTTAGGAAACTTCTTAGCTTTGGTTTAGTCCAGTTGTGCTGACTTCCCCTGTACTGTGTGCTGTCCTTTTCTTCACCTAAGATAATTCTTGTCTACTTTCTAGTTAGTGAATACCCCTGTCCCTCCCCACCCTCGTAACCATCAAAGAATGTTTTCTTCTGTGTTTAAACCTTTTTTTGATTTCTTGTAATAGTGTTCTTATATGGTGTTTGTCCTTTTGCGACTAAGTTCACTCAGCGTAATACCTTCCAGATTCTCGTCATTGTGCTTTATCACTGCATAGTACTCTATTGTGCATATGTACCATAGTTTGTTTATCCATTCATCTGTTGATGGGCACTTAAGTTGTTTCCATCTTTTTGCTGTTGTGAACAATGCTGCAATGAACATGGGTGTGCGTGTCTATTCGTGTGATAGCTAGGATATATTTCTAGGAGCAGAATTGCTGGATCGTGTAGTATTTCTATTTCTAGCTTTTTAAGGAAGTGCCCTATTGTTTTTTAAACTGATTGTACCATTTTGCACTCCCACCAGCAGCGTGTAAGAGTTCAATCTCCCAGCAACCTCTTCAACATTTGTTACTTTGTTTTTGTGATTCATGCCAGTAATGTCGGGTGAGTTGGTATCTCATTGTAGTTTTGATTTGCATTTTTCTAATGGCTAATGACTGTGAGCATTTCCTCATGTATATGTTAGCCGCCTGAATGCCTTATTTGGTGACCTGTCTGTTCATATCCTTTGCCCATATTTTAATTGGATTGTCTTTTTGTTGTAGACGTGTTAGATTTTCTTGTAAATTTTAGAGATTAGATCTTTGTCAGATACATGATAGCCAAAAATTTTTTCCCAGTCTGTAGGCTCTCTTTTTACTCTTTTGGTGTAGTCTTTGGATGAGCAAAGTGTTTAATTTTTAGAAGATCCCATTTATCTAGCTTATCTTCTAGTGTTTGTGTATTGTTAATTATGGCTTATATGCTGTTTATGCCATGTATTAGGGCCTCTAGTGTTGACTGTTTTTTCTTCCATAATGTTTATAGTTTTGGGTTTTATTTTCAGGTCTTTGATGCATTTTGAGTTAGTTTTGTGTGTGGTGTGAGGTATGGGTCCTGCTTCATTTTTTGCAGATGGACACCCAGTTTTGCCAGCACTGTTTGTTAAGAAGACTGTCTTTTCCCCCTTTTATGGACTTCGGGCTTTTATCAAAGATCAGGTGGCCTTAGGTGGATGGATTTACATTTGGGTTCTCGATTGTGTTCCATTGGTCAATGTATCTGTAGTTGTACAGTACCAGACTGTTTTGAGTGCTGTAGCTGTCTTAGTAGGTTCTGAGGTCAGGTAATACGAAGCCTCCTACTTTGATCTTTGTCTTCAGTAATGCTTTACATAGCCATGGGCTCTTTCCTTTCCATATACAGCTAGTGATTAGTTTTCCATCTTGTTAAAGAATGCTGCCATTATTCTCATGGAGATTGCATTGTATTTGTAGATTGCTTTGGGTAAAATTGACATTTTCACAATGTTGAATCTACCTATCCATGAGCATGGTATGTTTTTCGATTTATGTAGGTATCTTTTGGTGTCTTACAGTAGTGTTTTGTAGTTTTCTCTTATGTTCCTGGTTAGATTTACTGCTAAGTATTTACTTTTGTTTAGGGGCTATTACAAATGGTATTGCTTTCCTGATTTCCTTTTTGTAGTTCTCTTTATTGATGTATAGGAATCCAACTGATTTGTATATGTTTGTCTTGTATCCTGCTACTCTGCTGAATCTCTCTTTTAATTCCAGTAGTTTTCTCATATAGTCTTTAGAGTTCTCTACGAATAGTATCGTGTTATCTGCGAATAGGGATAGTTTATTTCTTCCTTACCAATTTGGATGCCCTGTATTTCTTTTTCTTGCCTTATTGCTCTGTGTAGAGCTTCTAGCACAATGTTAAATAGAAGTGGTGATAAAAGGCATCTTTGTCTTTTTCCCATTTTTGAGGGTAGTGTTTTTAGCCTCTCTCTGTTGAGAATGATGTTGGCTGTTGGTTTTGTATAGATGCCCTTTATTATGTCGAGGAATTTCCCTTCTATTCCTATTTTATTGAGAGTTTCTATCAGGAATGAGTGTTGGAGGACTTTATCGAATGCCTTTTCTGTGTCGATTGAGATGATCATGTGATTCTTCTATTTATGTAGTGGATTACATTGTTTAATTTTCTAATGTAGAACCATCTTTGCATGCCTGGTATGAATCCCACTTGGTCGTGTGTTATTTTTTTTATATGATGCTTAATTCTGTTGGCTAGAATTTTGTTGAGAATTTTTACATCTATATTCATGAGAGATACTGGTCTGTAATTTTCTTTTTTATGTGGTGTCTTTGCCTCATTTTGTTATCAGGGTTATGCTGGCTTCATAGAAAAAATTAGAAACTATCCCTTCCTTTTCTGTGTCCTGAAATCATTTGAGTAGTACTGGTGTGAGCTCTTCTCTGAATGTTTGTTAGAATTCTCCAGTGAAGCCATCTGAGCCAGGGCTTTTTTTTTGTTGGGAGTTTTTGTTTTGTTTTTTTTTAAATTACCTTTTCAGTCTCTTCTCTTGTTAGGGATCTGTTCAGATTTTCTATCTCAGTTTCTGTTAGTTTGGATAGGTAATGTGTTTCTAGAAATTTGTCTGTTTCTTCTAGGTTTTCAAATTTGTTGAAATATAGTTTTTGATAATAATCTGTTATAATCCTTTTTATTTCAGTTGGGTCTGTTGTAATGTCCCGCATTTCATTTCTTATTTAGGTTACTTGCTTCCTCTCCTGTTTTTCTTTAGTCAGTTTGGCCAGTGGTTTGTCAATTTTGTTGCTCCTTCCCAAGAACCATCTTTTGGTTTTGTTGATTCTTTCTATTGTTTTTCTATTCTCTATTTCATTTATTTCTGCTCTTCTCTTCATTTCCTTTCTTCTGGTGGCTGTGGCCTCTTTTGCTGTTCTCTGTTTGTTTGAGTTGTAGGGCTAATGTTTTGACTTTGTCCCTTTCTTCTTTTTTGATGTGTGGACCTATTGTTGTAAATTGACCTCTGAGCACCACCTTAGCTGTGTCCCATGGGTTTTGGTATTATGTGTTTTCATTCTCATTTGATTCTAAGAATTTTTTGATTGCGTCTTTGATTTCTTCTATTACTCAGTGGTTTTTAAGCAAGGTGTTATTCAATTTCCATGTATTTGATTTTTTTTTCCTTGTTCTTCCTGTTGTTAATTTCTGCTTGTTTGGCGTTGTGATCAGAGAAGATGCTGTGTATTATCTCAGTGTTTTGGGTTATGTTGAGGGTTGCTTTGTTCTCTAAGATGTGGTCTGTTCTGGAGAATGTTCCGCGTGCATTGGAAAAGAACATGTACTTTGCTGCTGTTGGGTGGAGTGTTCTATATATGGGGGCCTGGGGTCCAGTGTTGGTCCCCTGGGGGCTGTGGCCAACAGCAGGAGGGATCTGGATCCGGCGGGAAGGGGCCTGGGGCCTGGGCCGGGTCCTTTTGGGTCCGCGGTGGCAGCAGGAGGGTGCAGAGCCGGTGGGAAGGGACCTGGGGTTCTGGTTGGGTCCCCTCGGAGCTGTGTCCGGTGGCACGGAGAAGAGAGGTAGGAGAGGGGTGGAAGGCAGAGGCAGAGGGGGCTAGATGGAGGAGGGCAGTAGAGTTGGTACTTGGGTTGCCACAATGGAACAGTTACAGCCATTGTTCACCAGAGGGGTGGGGGTTGTAGGAGCGTGCTCCTGTGGTTACCAGGTGAGAGAATCTGGGCTTCTCCTTGAGTTGCAGCCAGCCCTGGATGTATCCACATCCTACCTCTGTCTCCTGTTGGGAATTCCCTGGAGGTGCCTTTCTGCGTGTAGGGTTGTTGGCTTTATTCCAGAAGGACAATGCTGAGTCGTGTCGTGTGGTCAGGTACCTCCGCTCTATCTCTACTCCTTCCCTGTTTTCTGTCAGTTTCTTCTTCTCCTTAGTGACTTCCAGTCTAATACTCTATCCCTTCATTTAGGGTTCAGGGTTCCAGGATTGATGTCTGTATCTGGTTTACTTGGTTTTTCTGGTCTTTGTTGCAGCGGGATGGCTTAGTGTGTCTGACTAGTCCACCATCTTGGTTCTGACTCTGTTGAGTGTTTCTTAAATGCTGGATTTGGGGGGATATGGTAAGTTGAAAAAGGTGAAGTCCTGTTGGTTCTTATACTCAAGCAGACCTTTGAGTGACTGGAATTTTTTTTTTTCAATCGCTTTATTGTTTATAGGATATTTTCATATGCATTGTTTAATCTTCCCGATTGTAGTCGTTAAATAATTTAGCCAGTAAGCAGCAGACCCTGACTCAGGGTCCTGCCCTGTCCACCTCATCACCTTGACTGTCATACAGCTGATAGGGCAGGTTGTTCCAAACTTCTCCTGACTTCGCGATTGATAGCCGCGTGCCATGTCCAGATGACATCTCCCTACACACGGTGCTTCCTCTCGGATGCGTCGTGGATGGGAGTATGGCTGGCCTGACTGGTAACTGTTGCCCAGTTTCTAGGTCTCCCAGATACAAGCCAACCTTGCTGTAGTCCATTTAATGGAAGCAGCATGATGGGGCTGGGGATATCCCTTTAAAAATAAGAAGTTAAATTTCTCTTTAAGTGCCAGAATTGGATCTCCTGTATCTGACCTTAGTTCCCAAATTGAGTTTTTTTTAATCAATCTTGTGTTCATTTGCTTCCTCCCGTTCTCAGAGGCTGCCTGACCCAGGAGAAGATTGTGGCCGGCTATGCCAGCCGCTTCATCGTGATTGCTGATTTTAGGTATGGCGTTCGGTGTTCTCAACTGGCCACAGAGGAGGTAGACTGGGCCCCAAGCCTCATCCCCATTTTAGAGAAGAGGAAATAAAGAAATAGAGGGCCTGTCTGACTTTTTGAGATCTTGAGGACTGGTTGATGGACTTAGGGCAGAGTCTAGGATGATTTATGTACTGCTTTCATGCTGAAGGTAGATATTGCTAATCGATCATCTGTCACTCTGAAACCTCAGCTGTATTTCATATGCAGATTGGAAGGGGATGGCGACAGCAGCATGTCTTCGTGTCACTTGTTTGATCCTCACAGGGATCCTGAGAGGAAGCAGGGCAAGCCGTGCTGAGGTCAGAGTTTGCCACATGGACTTGTCATGTGGGCACTCTTTGACCAGGCATCTGGTAGATGACATCTGTGTTGAGCATGTTGATTAAACAACATATATATATATATATATATATATATATATATATATATATATATGTATGTATGTATATATGTATTTATTTATTATGAAATGTTATAGGTGTAGGATAGGTGTAAGTAATACAATAGATACCTGTATACCCACAAGCCAGCTATGTCACATTTTAACATTTTTGTCATGTTTACTTCAAATATCTCTTCTTAAGTAGTGAAACAGCCAACACCTTTCTTGTGCATTTGTCCCTGATCACTTCCTGTGCCCTCCTACTGTATAATTAACCCCATTCTTGAGTTTAATGTTTATCTGTCCCATTAAGCATATTTATTTTCAGTGTGCTTTTTGACTTTTTATTTTCAGGAAGGATTCAAAGAACCTTGGGGATCAGTGGCATAAGGGAATCCCCATTGAAGTCATCCCAATGGCCTACGTCCCTGTGAGCCGAGCTGTGACCCAGAAGTTTGGGGGTGTGGTTGAACTACGAATGGCCGTCAACAAGGCAGTAAGTGGCCAGAGAGGTTTCTGGAGGGCATCTTGGTTCTCAACATGGTGTCCTCCTTTTTGCTCCTGTTAGGTCTGTTGAGCCTAGACCAGGAGGTTGGTTTTTTAAATTGATGAGTTTGTTTTAGAGAGCTGGCCTTTTACTTTCTGTATTCCAATTCATGTTGGTAAGACCGTATTTAATACAGTGCATATCCCCTGTACAAATGGGAGAAACATTCTTTCTTTCCCTCAGAAGCCCCAGGGTCATCTGACCTTCAAACCTGATTCCTCCCAGTGGCCTGGACTACCCTGGTTTGTAGCACTAAACACAGGCTTTGGGAAGCCCCCAGGGCAGAGCATTTTTTAGGTTCCATGATGTAGTTTTAATTTTTCTCTCATTCTATGGTTAAATGTAAAAAGAAGTAAGATTTCCTGGGGGATGTGAACCCCTCCCCAGGAGTACACTCGACACTCTTAGTCCTAGATGTTTCTTTTCAGCTTCTAAAGTTGGTTGCACAGATTTTTTTTTCTTGCATTTGATAAACAAATAAGCAAAAGTAATAATCCCCAAACTAACTATAGAGATAACTATATAAACATTTTGAAAGATATAGAAAATAAAGTATCTGTAGTTCTACACTGATGCATTTGTATCTTGGCATGTTTTCTTCCCCGTTTGTTTTTGTGACTTTCAAAAGGCAGTCCTGATCATAGTGGTTGTACAGAGCTCTGACCGTGCTCATTTTGTAGCTGAAAGATCGGCAGGCGGGGTGGGGGAGGAGATTGAGGTTCTCTCATAGCTGGAGTCAGTCCAGCAAGAACCCCAATATCCTTCCTTCATAGAGTTCTTAACTGAGCTCCCACCCCTCCTCCTGAGCCATCAGCACCTGTGTTCCTAAGTTATCAGCCCGCTTTTCTGCAGGGTGGACAACTTGTCCAGAGCTGTTGGGAATTCTGGATTGATGAACTAGAACTGCCCCTGCCTGTTTGACCCCAGAGCCTCTCGCTGCTCCGTCTTTTTGATGATGTGGCCCGATCTAGGGGGTGTTGTGATGGGTGCAGTAGCATTGTCTGATTTCACATGATTGAAGATAGTCTAAAGATGCGAGACTGTCGTGCAGTGTTGGTAGTCTGTTCTGGTGCTGTAGTTTTTCACTATAATGTTGTTGGGTGCTGTTAAGTCGATTATGACACATAGCGTCATACAGTAGCCCCCCCCACGCTTTTACTTTTTGCAGTTTTAGTTACCCATGGCCAGTCGCGGTCTGAAAATGTTAAATGAGTAGTGTGATGAAATCTCGTGCTGTCCTGCCCAGGGAACACATTCACGTAACTTATTACAGTATATTGTTATAATTGTTCTATTTTATTATTAGTTATTGTTGTTAATCTCTTACAGAATCTAATTTATAAGTTAAACTTTATCATAAGTGTGTATGTATAGGACAAAACATAGTATATATAGGGTTCAACTGTCTGCGGTTTCAGGTGTCCACGAGGGGTCTTGGAATGTATCCCCCGCGGATAAGGGGGGACTACTGTAATAGCTAAGAATTGTTGAGTGAGCGCTCACTGTGGCAGTTCTTATACATGCAATGTCGTTTAACCTTTGCAGCTACCTTAGGAAGTCGGTATCATTATCCCCTTTTGCAGTTGAGGAACCTGAGGCTCACAGATGTTGGTGCTTCCTCTGAGATCCACAGCTCTGTGGCCTCAAGACTCAAATCCAGATCTTTCTGACTCCAAAGCTTCTGTTCATGATTGTTTCACGGCACTGCCTTGTAGAAAGCACAAGGCAGAGGGAGTGCTGGTTGGAGCCGGGTTAGTTATAAGGATACTTGTTTTTGATTGTCACCTCCTCTTTCCTGTCTCTCTCTCTGCCTACCTGGAATTACATCATTGGTCAATATGGAAAATATATTCTAGGGTCCTGTGGTGACGGATAATGGGAATTTTATCCTGGACTGGAAGTTTGACCAGGTGCACAAATGGAGTGAAGTGAACACAGCTATCAAAATGATCCCAGGTATGTGAGTGGTGTTTGCTGGGCAGAGACACCCATGCCGTTCCTAATCATTCCCTGCTTCTGGCCACAGAAGGCCCGATGGACGTGGGCTTTATAAGACTTGGTTGGTAATAAGCACTTCCTTTACACCATGTTTGTGATTTTTAACTTAATGATGCTTGAAGTTTTTGCCTTTGACCTTGCTCCCCTCTCCCGCACCAGGAATAGTCATTGCTTACCTGTCAATTTGTTGGGTGTACAGTTCACAACCATGTAGGCAAGACGCTGTGCCACGTGTTACAGAGGGATTCTCTGGTCTGTAGAACGTGGGATCTGTTCTCAAGGAATTGCTGGAAATCCAGGGGAAGCAGAGTGTGGCTGTGTGGAAGCCATGCCTACAAATCAGATAGGATGTGGTAAATTCTGCTAGGGAAATACCAGGAGTCTAGAGTACACAAAGCTTGGTTCTTTTGGGGAGTTTGGGGTCATTTCACAGAGGTGGCTTTTCGTGTATGCCTTAGCATAGCGTAATCTATGTGTTTAAACATGTCTCATTTGATTCCACTTTTACGAGAGCTACAGAGGAGGAAATGGGCTGGGGAAGGTTAAGCAGTTTGCTCAAGGTCCATAGCTCATGAGTGACATCGCCAAGGTGGCCTACACTGTCTGCTTCCAAACCCTGATTTTTTTTTTTTTTTTATTCAGGTGAAGGCTTACAGAACAAATAATTTCTCATGAAACAGTAGTACACATATTGTTTTATGACATTGGTTAACAACCCCACAACATACCAACCCTCTAACTTCTCAAGCTTTTTTTTTTGTTGAAAATACACAAAGCCAAAGATATACCATTTCAAAAATTTCTGCATGCACAGTTCAGTGACATTGACTAC
>NW_004444252.1:827952-842178 GCF_000243295.1 Trichechus manatus latirostris
TACTCAACCTTGGGTTCCCTATCACCAGCTTCCTTGTCCCCTTCTGGCCCTTGTCACTGGACTCCTGTACCTCGTTAGTCTCATTTGGTTTTACGCAAACCCTGATTTTTAATTCTCACGTCCTCGAGTGCCAGGCTGAGGAGGGGTTGTGTGACTTGAAAATTTTCGGAGCATAGAGAGCCTCTAATGCAGCTGGCATCAGGGAATGATGGAACAGGGCTTGGGAGCTGGGGCGGAGGTTGGATAGGCACCATAGAGATGAATTATGAGGAGGCATTGACAGCTTGTACGAGGGGACTAAAAGGAGACAGATTTGAGAGGTATCACTGTCTTATGATATTGAGAAACTAACCATCTAACTGAAAATATTCCACGTGATGAAACATTCTTGGGGCGGAATTGGCTAGTGAGGCAAGACCCAAAAAACAAACCTGTTGCCAATGAGTTGATTTCCAGCTCATAGCGACACTATAGGACAGAGTGGAACTGCCCCATAGAGTTTCCAAGGAGCAGCTGGTGGATTCAAAGTGCCAACCTTCTGGTTAGCAGCCGAGCTCTTAACCACTGCGCCACCAGTGAGGCAGACAAGGTCAGTTTAGAGTATGGTGGCTAAGAATGGATTCTGGAGCAAACTGCCTGGGTAAGGGTCCTACCCCAGCCATGCTCTAGCAGCATGACCTTTGAGCACGTAGTTAACTGCAGAGATGCTAACTCTGTGCCTCAGTTTCCTTCCCTGTAAAAAGGGCTAACCTCATAAGGTTGCTGGGTGGAGTAAATGAGTTAAAACAGTGCCTAGCACGTGAGGAAATGTTTGTTGAATGAACAAATCTCTAGGAAGAAAGGATAATATCTTCACTGTTGATTAGATATATACTAGCTTCTAAGTTATCCCTGCTAGTTGGGAATGAAATTTGTGTGAATATGTGTAGAGAGCTAATTCTTCCAGCCCTGCTTTAGCCTGCTGTTTAGGCAGTCTTCTGTTGACAGTGTATTGAGTTAGAAAGATTAGGTCAGTTGTCCTTCTCTTGCTTAAGTGTTTCTCTTCTTAATGGAAGAACTAAAGAAGCAAGAAAGCAGGAGGAAGAGAAGAAAGGTAGAGGTCACTGTTGGTAAAATTGGAGAATTTGCCCCTAATGATAATGCAGGCAAACCCAGAGGGCTGGTAGAAAAGGCTCACCAACGGTGGTGCTGTTCTGCTGTAGGTGGATTTCTTGCCGTGCCCACTAGGTGGCGGTGTTCCTCCTTCCCAGACCTGCGTTGGCTTATTAAGACATTGAGATGTCTTTTGTGAGTAATTTTGCCCATACTTACCTCTGCATCTAAGTCAGTAGAAGCTACATCTTAGAGAAGTTTAGAGTTTTGTTAGAAACTTAAAGTGAGGAAAATTAAAAAGAGAGACTGGCTATTAGATAATGATCCATCAGGATCATCAGAGTGGTTTGTTCTCTCTTTTCTCTTCCTGATTTGGTCCAGTAGACTCGCTCTTGGACCAAGACCAAGGGAGGAGAAGCAGGACGGGTTTCCCTATCCCTGTCTCCCTGCCCTTGTCTCGTGTACATCCGTTGACGCCTGTGAGGATGCGTAGAGGGCAGCTGAACTGGTGCATGGCTGCCCACTCCCTTGGATGTCTCACTGGGTACACCCAGAGCAGAGCAGCTCTTTATAGAAGGGCTGGAGCCTCGAGGGTTCTTCCCCTGTGTTCACATTCAGCATCCTCTGCCCCGTCCACTGTGTTTGGGGGCAGTGGATGCTGAGGGAAGGGAGGTCAGTCACTCTGCATCTCAGGAACCTGTGGGGAGGTTGCTGTAAGATCAGACCTCAGACTGCTGCCGATTCATCTGCTGTCTCTTTAAAGCCTTTTCTGAACCTGGTTTGACTTCTCTCGGATCAAGTGGAAGGTGCCACCTTGGTTAGAGTTTTTAAAACGGGTGGGTCTTGAGCGACCACTTTGCTCACCTTTTGGAGGCTCCAGTCACGTCGGCAGAGCTTGTTGTCAGGGACCTCTGTATGTGTCAGAGACTTTTCTCCCTGTCTTTTCATCCCCAGTAGAGAAATCACTGCCCTCTCCTACCTACCTGCTTCCCTACCTATCTGCCTACCTACCTACTTTAGAAGATTTGATTTGATTTATCTTTTGAATTTGTGTGGTTCAGAATTACAAAAGAGTAAAACTTCCCCTCTCGCCCCAGCCATTGGCTCTGGAGGCAGTCAGTGTTACCAAAATTGTGTCCTCCTGCAGGTGACTTTCATAAATACACAGATGGAAACTCCCCACCCCCACCCTGTTTTACACAGGTGGCAGCATACTGTACACATGTCTGCCTTTTCCTTTTTCCCATCTTGGAAATCATTACATAGTGATACACAGTATGTGATTGTGTAAAGAGTGTACTCTTTTTTTTTTTTCTTTCTAAATAACTGCAAAGTATTTCATTTTATGGCTGTAGCATAGTTTAACCAGATCCCCACGTTTCCAGTCCTTTCCTAAAAGGGCATTTGCTAGATGGTGCTAAATTGCCCTCCATAGATTGCACCAATTTACCCTTCGACCAGCAGCAACATGTGCAGGTACCAGTTTCCCTACACGCCGGGCCCTTGTCCGCCATATACCCTCAGACTTTTTCTCTGAGAGTTGAACAGAGTTACCTCATTGTGGTACATGCATGCATATGTAAACGTTTTCAGTAAAGGTTGCCTGTAGTTGTAGTTAATTCTCATTGCTGAATAGTATTCCATCACATACGTATGTGTGTGAAAAAATATGCATATATATCTTCATTCTCCTCTTGATGGGCATTTCCTGTTAGGAAAAGTGTACTGTGAACATTATTGTACATGTCTTTTTATGACCACATGTATGCCTAACAGTTGCATATATGCCTAGGAGTAGAATTGCTGGGCCATTAGGTGTGAATATATTTATCTTCAGAAGATATATGAACAGACGTTGTCTAAAATGGTTATACTTCCATCTGTGTACGGGTATGTCTTCGCATCCTAGCCATATTTCATTGCACTCATTCTGGTGGGTTTGTAGTGGTATCTTGTTTCAATTTGCATTCCCTATTGACTAATGAATTTGAGCACCTTTAAAATGTTTATTAACTATTTTGGATGGCCTCTTTTGTAAAATACCTCTTCAGGTCTTTTGCCATTTTTCCATTGGGTTGTCTGTCTTTTTTATTAATGATTTGAGGAGGAATTTATATATTTTGATTTGAGTCCTTTCATATATGTATTACAAATATCTTCACCCATTCTGAAGAAATCTTTCAAGGCTGTTCATACGATTGAAAACAACTGGCAGGGTCTGAGACTGCTTAGAGTAGCTTTGGAGGGCGTCTCAGAGAAGATGGCTCATCATGTGATAGCTGAAGGATGGAGAAGAGCCGGGCTCTTGAAGTGCTTGAAGACGACCAGTCCAGGAAGAAGGAACAGCATTGGAAAAGGCCCTGAGGCCTCTGGCATGTTTGAGTACAGAAAGAACCCAGACCGAAACGGAAGGGAAGACAAGGGTTGCAAGAAGAAGTAGAGAATCAGAATCTCTTTTCATTGCCATGTGGGAGGGGGAAGCTTTAGATTTGTGATTGTCCAGTGCTGCTTGTGGTAGTCGCTTCTGTTGATCCTGTGATCCTTCATTCCCTTCGTGCCTTGGGGAGCTGAAAATTAACAACTTTTTTTCTGTCCTTTGTCCTACAGGCGTGGTGGACACAGGCTTGTTCATCAACATGGCCGAGAGAGTCTACTTCGGTATGCAGGACGGCTCGGTGAGCATGAGGGAGAAGCCTTTCTGCTGACCCTGTAGGAGCGGACTGTGTTCACCTTGCATCCCCACCCACAGCTGAGGTGGACCTGCCTCTCCAGGAGCCTTTGCCTTAATGTATCTATGCCAGGTGGACAGCTGGCAAGGGGTGTGGCAGGGCCTAAATCCAGTCTTCTGAAGTGTTGTTATTAATGTCTTTTTAAAAAGAGAAATATAAACATATATATTTTTACTATTAAGAGCACTCATTTTTTTAAATAAAGTAGCACTTGATGTTTTATATGAAACATTTACCAAAAAAATAGAAAGGGAGGACTGCTGGTTAGGCTTCTGAATTGGGTTTGCTGAGAAATAAAAATTAAAACTTTTCTTTAAGCTGGTCAAATGAAGGACTCAACCAACAGTGTTTTCCTCATGCCTTACTGGAGACTTGGAGTTTGTTTACTGTTCTGCTGCTGTTTTGTTTAGTTTTTGTTGTGATTATGTGTAATACTCAGTTACATCTTAAGATCAGGTTTACAGAGGTCTGCAGAGTGGAGCAGTGTGGTAAGGTGAAAGGGAGCATAAGCTAGTGGGGGCAAGTGTGGCTGTACCTTGGCTGAGGTCAGGCAGGGTTCATCAGACCCATGCTGTCGGAAGCAGTTACCCAGAGTTAACTGCCAACACTGCCAGAGCACTCCTGTGAAATGTGAAGTCCTTTTTTTTTTTAAATGATTTTCTTTTCGGCGTTTATATTTTTTCTATTCTTTTATTATTGTTATTTGCATGGCTGGGCATCAGACGTCGTCACCTCTTTGTATTGTTTGAAGGTTGAAATAAAACAGTATGGTGGTGCCATTTTGACTCTTTGTCTTCATTGTAAAATTTGCTGTAGTTTTGCAGTAAAATGCCCATCAGTTCTACTCACCCACTTTGCATAGGACCTTTTATAAGGGATGGAATTCACTCAATAAATCTTGAGCCAGAATAGTTAATTTTTTTCCTTACCTCTGGGAGGCTCGATTTCCCAAGGCAGTATTTATTCCATGGACCTGTGTCAAGTTATCAGTTTTATAATGGAGAATTACAGAGCTGAACAAAGGTCACAAATTATCCCCAAGTTTTATATTAGTCAAACCATCTTTAGTCGTGGAAACTGATAAGCAGTAAAATGGGTAACCTGAATGTTCACCTCTCTGTACACCTACAGACAATTTGCCTAATAAGCAGTGGCCCAAAAAAACCAAACCTGCTGCTGTCAAGTCAATTCCAACTCACGACCCTATAGGACACAGTAGAGCTACCACGTAGAGTTTCCAAGGAGTGGCCGGTGGATTTGAACTGCCAACCTTTTGGTTAGCAGCCAAGCTCTTAACTACTGTGCCACCAGGGCTCCAGTAAGCAGTGAAGTGCCCAGAAAACAGCCCCATAGACAGGGAAAGGAAAGGCCATGGTCAGCTCAATAATAACTCCAGTCAGGACTCGAAGGACTCTGTTCTGTTGTTAAAGATGTTTATTGTGGGAGGCACCATCTCCCTGTGCTAACTTGGCACATTACTCGAATGATCATTTTTCTCTAGCCCTCAGTTCTGAAGCTTGAATTACCGCTACCAGGCTTTTTGGCATCTAAAGTCCTGCTAAATCATGTTGCAGGACGGAGCATTAAAGAGGCTTTGTGCACAAAATGGGCACTACATGTTAGCTAACAACACTTGCTAGAATCTTAAAAGTGTCCTCAAAGCTCTTGTGGCATAGGTTTTTAATGCTATAGTTACTTGAAGTGGATTTAATTTTATGTGTATTCAATTTAAGGATAAAGGTAAACAATAAACTGGGTTCCTGAAAAACACCTGCATGTTCTACATGTAAATTTTCAGTGGGTTTCACAGGTGTTCACACTGACCGAACTGCAGTTCCTTTGAGTGTTAATGTGAGGTTTTTCTTGTCATAACTTGTAGAAAACAAAACATTTCCTGTTCAGGCGCACACACAGCAGTTTGCTCTGGAGGTGGATTATGATTAGATTCTTCAGTAAAATTGTTATTAAATGTGGTCTTGCTGGAAATAAGTTGAATGGAAAAACAATTTACAGGTACATGTGATGTGTCTGAGGGACATAAGCAAGCTGTAAGTTTGGTGGTTGGGAAAGGGTTATGTCATGGATTGTGTCCCCAAAAAGTACGTGTATTAGTTTGGCTGGGCCATGATTCCCAGTGTTGTGTGAGTGTCCATCGTTTTTCCTATGTGTTGTAAATCCTGTCACTGTGATGTTAATGAGATGGATTAGTGGCGGTTATATTGATGAGATCTACAAGATTAGATTTTGTCTTAAGCCAGTCTCTTTTGAGATATAAAAGAAGCGAGCAGAGAGAGGGGACCTCGTACCACCAAGAAAGCAGTGTTGGGAGCAGAGCGCATCCTTTGGACCTGGGGTACCTGCACAGAGAAGCTCCTAGACCAAGGGAAGATTGATGACAAGGACCTTCCTCCAGAGCTGACAGAAGTCCTTCCCCTGGAAGCTGGCACCCTTGTAGTCTACTAGACTATGAGAGAATAAATTTCTCTTCGTTAAAGCCATCCACTTATACTTCTGTTAACAGCAGCACTAGATGACTAAGACAGGTTATAACCCACATAAACAGTTGCATTTCTGGGAGGCATCAGAGGAGAGAATCACTTGGATTTGGATAAAATCGGTTCCATTTTGGTTTCAGCTAGATCTTCTCAAAGTTCTGATCCTCTTCATCAAACTTTCTGATCTCACGTGCCAGTCCCTGTCTCCAGGTGCTTCCAGCCTGATGAACGGGACAGGCACATTGACAAATGCCATCATGGAGGAGCAAGGTGCACGAATGTTGCAAGATTGTGAATGAGTATGGGGGGAAAGGGGAGTGATGAGGTGGGAACAGTGGTTATCAGATGACTGGTGACAGCTACCTACAAATGATCTTGCTGGCTTTGACTATCAAAGCACTTTTTTTTAAATTGTGCTTTAAGTGAAAGTTTACAATTCAAGTAAGTTTCTCATACAAAAATTTATACATACATTGTTATGTGACCCTAGTTGGCTCTCCTTATACTGTGACAGCACACTCCTTTCCACCCCAGATTTCCCGTGTCCATTCAGCCATCTGACCCTTTCTGCCTTCTCATCTTGCCTCTGGACAGGAGCTGCCCATTTAGTCTCATGTATCTACTTGAGCTAAGAAGCACACTCCTCACAAATATCACTTTATGTCCCATAATCCAGTCTAATCTTTCTCTGAAGAGTTGGCCTTGGGAATGGTTTCAGCTCTTGGCCAACAGAGAGTGCGGGGGCCATGTCTTCTGTCCTTCCAGTCTCAGTCAAACCATTAAGCCTGATCTTTTTATTAGAATTTGAGTTCCGCACCCCACTTTTCTCTTACTCTGTCAGGGACTCTGTTGTATTCCCTGTCAGGGTGGTCATTAGTGGTAGCTGGGCACCATCTAGTTCTTGTCTCAGGCTATCAAAGCACTTTTAATGTACCTGTTTATGGTGGGGAAACAGCCTGAATAGGACAAGTTACTAGGCCACAGTCCCGAAGCTGGTTTAGTGCCCAAGCCAGCCTGGAACCCCTGGTTTTGCAGTCTCTGGGAGGATACTCTTAGGTTGGCCATAAGAAGAGCCAGCGATGCTACGTTGTGACTTTTGATGGGAAAATAACTGGAGACGGGCGAATCTTTTCAAGAGGGTAATTTGAGGAGGGGAGCTTTGCTTTAAAGTGCTGTTTTTATTGTTTCAGTAGTTCCAACCTTCTTCCTGAAGGCGGTGAGGAAGAGAAAGGAGGGTACTATCACTTCTTGAACGCTTAGTGCATGTCGGGCATTGTTCTAGGCCTTTCCTCTGTTATTTTACAACTTTATGGTATTAGTTTTCTTACTCAGTGTGAGAAACAGGCTCCGTTTGACTAACTTGCTCAGGTCACACACTGGAAAGCAGGCCAGACTTTGCTGGTTTCAGACTTTGCTCCTACTTCAAGCTGGTTATAGGGCTCTGAATAGTTTGTGTTCCTTAATTGTTGCATTCATTAGTTGTAACTTTAGCCACAAGTAATTATTAAATTTGTTACGGAAGTTTGTGAGTGGTTTAGTTTATGTGTATAGGTTCATGGTTAGTTTCTGCATTCCTGTGAGCCTGCTTTAGTGGGAGAAAGGAGTAGAACATGGCACATAACCTAGGGTAGGTCCTGGGAAAATTGACCTTGTACCAATGATGTGTGTAGAAATCATCCTCATCTGTCACTCTGTAATGAAACTTGACAAGTGTTGACTTTTCTCCTCCCTCTCTCCTGTGCTTGTTTCTCTTCTCCCTGTGATAAGGCACAGTGGTATTGCTAGCCTGGGAAGGGCCGTTGATGGCTAAGGGTTGTTAATTCTTAGCCAAAGACCATGAGGGAAATCTTACATGGGAAGCCACGGGGTGTTTCCATCAGAGGGTGTTAGGATTTAGAGGATTTGGACTTATTTGGTGCTTTAAGGAACGCTCAAGGAAGCAAGGCATTGCTGTGGATTGGATACTGTCAGGAAGCAGGGTAATTCTATGACTTGGTATCTTAATCATTCTCACCTAGAGGGGAAGAAGAATGGAGTGAGCCTACAGCTCCCTTGGTAAAGAGCAGTAGTCAATAGTCAGGCTTGGACAATGTTCCTGTTTACCTGTGATCAGATTTGATTATGAGTGGTCTTATTTTTGCCTTGATCCATCATGGTCACAGAGTGGTCTTGTCTGATGTGGATGTTCTGTGAAATTATTTATGTTCAACAGGAGAACTTCGCGGCCTAATTGATAGAGCTAGGCCAGCTCCCAGCTATCAGGGACTGGTTTTCCTTCTCAGGATATGGTTGACCCCAGGATCAAGAGGACTTGAGCATTTTATAGTCAACTCTTCCCCTCCCTTCAATCAGCAGATACTGAGCACTTGCTGTGACTGGAGAAATGGAATCAGGTCACATATCTGTGGCTCTTCGATGTGGTTCCAGCCCTCACAGACTTCATTGGTATGTACCATGACAATTGCCTCTTGTGACTTTCTTCTCAAAATCTTGATTTGCTCACTTCTATCACACCTAGCAGCTGATGCAGCCTAATTTAGGATTACATCAGCCTTCACTCTCCACTAACCCGGTAATCAAATGATGTTTTTGACATAGGTTCAGTGCCTTTACTTTTTTAGTAACTGGGGTATGTTGCAGGGCAGCAAAACACTCTGATATAGCCTAGAATTCAAACATGCCCAAGTTGGCCTCAGCAAATAAACATCTGTAATGGTGCTTTGAGAGGGATGAAAGTATGGCATTTAACGTGGGCAGCGGGGTGGAGACAGAGTCCAGAGAGGGAAGGAAAAGTCTTCCCTGGAAAGGAAACCCTAGTCCTCCGTGGACAATGAGTGCATTATGCAGACTGATGAATAAAATAAAGTCACTGTTGAAACTCCACTGTGTTATGTAGGATCAGCTGTGAGGTGGGAGAGAATGAAGCTCAATCTCAGGAAACTGAAGCCCTGGCTGGCTGCAGCTCTGTTAGCCTCAAGCCAGTGGAGGTAATTAAGTATTCTGAATGGCTCTCTGATGACAAAGACAGAACCCTATGGGGCAGTTCTACTCTGTCCTATAGGACGGCGGTGAATCGACTCAATGGCTGCGGGTTTGGTTTTGGTATCTACATTGAATAGGACTGACCTATATAACCAATACAATATTGAGGAAATAATAGTGTGTGACTTCTGAGGCTAGGTCATTAAAGGCTTTGTGATTTCTGCCTACGTCCCTTGGATAATTTAAGGGAAGGCAAATACCATGTTGTGAGAACGCTCAAACAACCCTATGGACAGGTGCACGTGGTGAGAATCTGAGGTCCCTTGCCAATGGCCAACTTTAACATGCCAACATATGAGTGGGTCACCTTGAAAGCTTTCCAGTTCAGCCTTCGGATAACTGCAGCTCTGGAGGACATCTTGATAGCAACCTCACAACCTCATGAGAAGTCTTGAGCCAGAACCAGCCAGCTAAACCATTCCCAAATTCCTGATTCACGGAAACAGTATGAGAGAATAAATATTTATGGTTTTAAGTTGCTCAATTTTGGAGCAGTTTGTTCACAGCAATGGATGGCTAATACAGAGTTGTGGGAAGAAAGGAAGTAAAATATAGGAGTAAATATAAATATCAGTTGTATAAGGAGCCTTGGTGGTGCAAATGATTTAGTACTCAGCTGTTAACTGAAAAATTGGCAGCTCGAACCCACCCAGCAGGTCAGTGGGAGAAAGACCTGGCAATCTGCTTCCGTAAAGATTATAGCCATTACTCTGTCACATGGGGTTGCTACGAGTTGAAATGGACTTGATGGCACATAACAACAGCAATCAGTTGTATCGAATAATACATTTTGCAGGACATAATTTATACATAGGAGTAAAAAATATGACACAGGCGTGGTCAAGAACAGCACTGCCCAATAGATACAGGAGCCACATATATAATTTTAAGTGTTCCAGTAACCACTTAAAAAAGGTAAAAAGAAACGTGAAATTAATTTTAATAAAAGTATTAATTTAATTATAATTATTTAACCCAAAATATCAAAATTATTGCCATTTTAACATGTAATTGATATTTTACATTCTCTTTTTTTTGTTGTTCTAAGTTTTTAACCCCAAAGCATCTGTCAATTTGTTGTACCATGGTAGCCTGTGTGTCGCTGTGATACTGGAATCTATGCCATTGGTATTCAAATACCAGCAGGGTTGCCCATGGTGGACAGGATTCAGCTGAGCTTCCAGACTAAGACAGACTAGGAAGAAGGACGTGGCAGTCTACTTCTGAAAAAAATTAGCCAGTGAAAACCTTATGAATAGCATGGAACATTGTCTGATATAATGCTGGAAGATGAACCCCTCGGCCTGGAAGGCACTCAAAATACGACTGGGGAAGAGCTGCCTCCTCAAAGTAGAGTTGACCTTAATGACGTGGATGGAGTCAAGCTTTTGGGGCCTCATTTGCTGATGTGGTATGACTCAAAATGAGAAGAAGCATCCATTAATAATAGGAATGTGGAATGTACGAAGTGTGAATCTAGGAAAATTGGAAATCGTCAAAAATGAAATAGAACACATAAACATCTATATCCTAGGCATTAGTGAGCTGAAATGGGCTGGTTTTGGCCATTTTGAATCGGAAAATCATATGGTTGGTCTACTATGCTGGGAATGACAAATTGAAGAGGAATGATGTTGCATTCATCGTCAAAAAGAACATTTCAAGATCTATCCTGAAGTACAACACTGTCAGTGATAAGATAATTTCTGTACACCTACAAGGAAGACCAGCTAATATGACTATTTTTCAAATTTATGCACCAACCCCTGAGGCCCAAAATGAAGAAACTGGAGATTTTTACCAACTTCTGCAGTCTGAAATTGATCGAACACACAATCAAGATGCATTGATAGTTACTGACAATTGGAATGCAAAAACTGGAAACAAAGAAGGATTGGTAGTTGGAAAATATGGCCTTGGTGATAGAAATGATGCCGGAGTTCACATGATAGAATTTTACAAGACCAACGACTTCTTAATTGCAAATGCATTTTTTCAACAACATAGATGGTGACTATACATGTGGACCTTGCCAGACAGAATACACAGGAATCAAATTGACTACATCTGTGGAAAGAGATGGTGGAAAAGCTCAACATTGTCAGTCAGAACAAGACCAGGGGCTGACTGCGGAACACAACATCAAGTGCTCATATGCAAGGTCAAGTTGAAGCTGAAGAAAATTAGAAAAAGTCCACGAGAGGCAAATTATGACCTTGAGTATATCTCACCTGAATTTAAAGACCATCTCAAGAATAGATTTGATGCATTGAACACTAATGACTGAGGACCAGACCAGTTGTGGAATGACATCAAGGACATCATACATGAAGAAGGCAAGAGGTCATTAAAAAGACAGGAAAGAAAGAAAAGACCAAAATGGATGTCAGAAGAGACATCCATTTGAAACTTGTTCTTGAACACTGAGTAGCTAAAGCAAACGGAAGAAACGATGAAGTAAAAGACCTGAATAGAAGATTTCAAAGGGCTGCTTGAGAAGACAAAGACATGTGGAAAGACCTGGAGTTAGAAAACCAAAAGGGAAGAACACACTTAGAATTTCTCAAGCTGAAACAAGTGAAGAAAAAATTCAAGCCTCCAATTGCAATATTGAAGGATTCTATGGGCAAAATACTGAACGATGAAGGAATCATCAAAAGAAGATGGAAGGAATACACAGAGTCTTTGTATCAAAAAGAATTGGTGGACATTCAATCATTTCAGGAGGTAGCATATGATCAAGAACAATGATACTGAGGGAAGAAGTGCAAGCTGCACTGAAGACATTGGTGAAAAATGAGGCTCTAGGAATTGATGGAATGCCAACTGAGGTGTTTCAACAAACAGATGCAGTGCTGGAGGTGCTCACTTGTCTATGCCAAGAAATTTGGAAGACAGCTACCTGGGCAGCTGACTGGAAGAGATCCGTATTTATGCCTATTCCAAATAAAGGTGATCCAATAGAATGCAGAAATTATCAAACACTATCATTAATATCATACACAAGTAAAGTTTGGCGGAAGATCGTTCAAAAGCGGTTGCAGCAATACATCGACAGGGAACCACCAGAAATTCAAGCCAGATTCAGAAGAGGATGTGGAATGAGGGAGATGGATCATGGCTGAAAGCAGAAAATACCAGAAAGATGTTTACCTGTATTTTATTGACTATGCAAAGGCATTCGACTTCGTGGATCATAACAAATTATGGATGACATTGCAAAGAATGGGAATTCCAGAACAGTTAATTGTGCTCATGCAGGACCCACATATAGACCAAGTGGCAGTGTTTCGAACAGAACAAGTGGATACTGCGTGGTTTAAAATCAGGAAAGTTGTGCATCAGTGTTATATCCTTTCACCACACTTATTCAATCTGTGGGATGAGCAAATAATCAGAGAAGCTGGACTATATGAAGAAGAATGGGGCATCAGGATTGAAGGAAGACTCATTAACAACCTGCATTATGCAGATGACACAACCTTGCTTGCTGAAAGTGAAGAAGATTTGAAGCAGTCACTGATGGAGATCAAAGACTACAACCGTCAGTATGGATTACACCTCAACATAAAAAAAACAAAAATTCCTCACAACTGGACCAATAAGTGACATCATGATAAATGAAGAAAATACTGAAGTGGTCAAGAATTTCATTTTACTTGGATCCACAATCAATGCCCATAGAAGCAGTAGTCAAGAAATTGAAGGACGTATTGCACTGGGTAAATCTGCTGCAAAAGACATCTTTAAAGTGTTAAAAAGCAAAGATGTCACTTTGAGGACTAAGGTGCACCTGACCCAAGCCATGGCATTTTCAATTGTCTCATATACATTCAAAAGCTGGACAATGAATACGGGAGACTGAAGAAGAATTGACATCTTTGAATTATGGTGTTGGTGAAGAATATTGAAAATACCACGGACTGGCAGAAGAACCAACAAATCTGTCTGGGAAGAAGTACAGAATACTTAGAGGCAAGGATGGTGAGACTGCGTCTCACATACTTAGGACATGTTATCAGGGGGGACCAATCCCTGGAGAAGGACATCACGCTTGGTAGAGTAGAGGGTCAGGAAAAGAGACGAAGACCCTCAATGAGATGGATTGACCCAGTGGCTGCAACAATGAGCTCAAGCATGACAACGATTGTGAGGATGGTGCAGGACTGGGCAGTGTTTCGTTTTGTTGAACGTAGGGTTGCTATGAGTCAGAACTGACTTGATGACACCTAACAACAACAAATTTTTAAAATATGGTATGCATTTTACTTCAGCATATCTCAACTTGGACTAACCCCATTTCATGTGCTCAGTAGCCCCATGTGGCTAGTGGCTGCCGTATTGATTGCACAGATCTAGAATTCAAGGGGAACTTGGTGTTGCCCTTGTTCTAGCTCATTTAAGGCAACTCTGATTCCTTGGAGCAAGCCTGCGGCTCTGTGTGAGCTTAGGGTGTTTCCTAGAATCACACTGAGGGTTACCTCAGGGGAGTCCACTCAGTAGCCCAGTTTGAACTGATACCTTCATCTATGCTTGAAGCAGATGATCTTCTTGACTTTATAAGTGAACTCAACTCCAGGAAAGAGAACCCCTTCTTTCAGCTTCTAAATTAAATGATTATTTTAGTTGAGATACACTCTTTCTGAGAGAGGTAAGTATGATTACGATGGTAACCTAGGTTTGAAATCCCATTCTCCTACTTACTACCTTTTGGGCAAAGTTATGTCACCTCTAGGCCTTGATTTCCTCATTGTAAAATGGGTATAATACTACTAATTTTTTTTTTTTTTTTTTTTTTTAGGGCTGTTTTGAGGATTAAATGAGGGAATTGTGTCAAGTGCTTCAAATAGTTACTGGCAATTATTAGA
>NW_004444252.1:843346-845720 GCF_000243295.1 Trichechus manatus latirostris
TTGTTCTACATTTTTCTCCAGCTCTGTCCGGGGCCCTCTGTTGTGATCCCTGTCAGAGCAGTCAGTGGTGGTAGCCAGGCACCATCTAGCTGGACTGGACTCAGTCTTGTGGAGGCTGTGGTAGTTGTGGTCCATTAGTCCTCTGGACTAATCTTTCTTTTGTATCTTGTTTTCTTCATTCTCCCTTGCTCCTGAAGGGGTGAGACTAGTGGAGTATCTTAGATGGCTGCTCACAGGCTTTTAAGACCCCAGACACCACTCACCAAGATAGAATGTAGAACATTTTCTTTACAAACTATGTTATACCAGTTGAGCTAGATGTTCCCTGAGACCATGGTCCCCACAGCCCTCAGCCCAGCAATTTGGTCCCTCAGGGAGTTTGGACGTGTCTATGGGGCTTCTATGACCTTGCCTTGTACAAGTTGTGCTGGCTTCCCCAGTATTGTGTACTGTCATACCCTTCAACAAAGTTATCACTTACTTGTTATCTATTTAGTGTTTCCCCCCACCCCTCCCCTCCCTCATAACAATCAAAGATTGTTTCTCTTTGTCTGTAGACCTTTTCATGAGTTTTTACAGTAGTGGTCTCATACAATATTTGTGCCTTGTGATTGACTTGATGTCATTCAGCATAATGCCCTACAGATTCATCCATGTTATGAGATGCTTTGCAGATTCATCATTGTTCTTTATCATTGCATAATACTCCATTTTGTGTATGTACCATAGTTTGTTTATCCATTCATCTGTTGATGGGTGTCTAGGTTGTTTCCATCTTTTTGCTATTGTGGAGAACGCTGCAATGAACACGGATATGCAGATGTCTATTTGTGTGATGGCTCTTATTTCTCTGGGATATATTCCTAGAAGTCGGATTGCCAGATCATATGGTATTTCTATTTCTAGCTTTCTAAGGAAGTGCCATATCGTTTTCCAAAATGGTTCTATCATTTTGCATTCCCACCAGCAGTGCATAAGAGTTCTGATCTCCCTGCAGCCTCTCCAACATTTGTTATTTCCAGTTTTTTTGATTCGTGCCAGTAATGCGGGGGGGTGAGATGGTATCTCATTGTGGTTTTGATTTGCATTTCTCTAGAGGCTAGTGATCGCAAGCATTTCCTTATGTGTCTGTTGTCTGTTTGAATGTCTTCTTTGGTGAAGTGTCTTTCATTTCCTTTGACCATTTGTTAATTGGATATTTGTTTTTTTGTTGTAGAGGTGTCGGATTTTCTTGTAGATTTTAGAGATTAGACCTTCATCTGATTTGTAATGGCCAATTTTTTTTTTCCCTGTCTGTAGGTTCTCTTTTTACTCTTTTGGTGAAGTCTTTTGATGAGCATAAGTGTTTAGTTTTTAGAAGATCCAAGTTATCTAGCTTATCTTCTGGAGTTTATGTGTTGTTGGTTATCGTTTTTATCCTGTTAATCCCATGTATTACGGCCTCTAGCGTTGATCCTATTTTTTCTTCTATGAACTTTATAGTTTTGAGCTTTTTATTTAGGTCTTTTATCCATTTTGAATTAGTTTTTGTATATGGTGTGAGGTATGGGTCTTGTTTCTTTTTTTTTTCAGATGGACAGCCAATGTGTTATTTCATTGTTTTTATTGTTGTAATTAAATGAAGTTTACATTTCAAGTTACTCTCCCATACAAAATTTTTATACAGACATTGTTATGAGACTCTAATTGCTCACCCCATTCTGTGACAGCACAGTCCTCCTTTCCGCCCCTGATTCCCCATGACCATTCAACCAGCTCCTAACTCTCTCTGCCTTCCCATCTCACCTCTGGACAGAAGCTGCCCCTTTGGTCTCTTGTATCTACTTGACTAAGAGGCACACTCTTCATGAGTATCATTTTATGTCCCACAGTCCAGTCCAATCCCTATCTGAAGAGTTGGCCTCGGAAACTGTTTTAGTTCTGGGCTGATAGCGTCCAGGGGCCATGCTTTCCAGGGTGCCTCCAGTCCCAGTCAGGTCATTAAGTCTGGTCTTCTTCCTAGAATTTGAGTTCTGCATCCCATCCTTCTACTGCTCCTTCAGGGACCCTCTGTTGTGCTCCCCGTCAGGACGTTCATAGGTGGTAGGCAGGCATTAGCCAGTTCTTCTGGTCTCAGGGTGATGAAGCCTCTGGTTTATGTGGCCCATTCTGTCTCTTGGGCTAATACTTCCCTTGTGTCTTTGGTTTTCTTCAGTCTCCTTTGCTCCAGGTGGGTTGGGACCAATTGATGCATCTTAAATGGCCACTTGCAAGCTTTTAAGACCCCAGATGCCACTCAACAAAGTAGGATGCGGAACATTTTCTTAATAAGCTTTCTTATGCCAATTGACCTAGAAAGCATGGTCCCCAGACCCCCTACCCCTGCTACTCTGTC
>NW_004444252.1:846914-864526 GCF_000243295.1 Trichechus manatus latirostris
TTCAGTTTTTTTGCATATGGGTATCCAGTTATGCCAGCACCATTTGTTAAAGAGACTGTCTTTTCCCCAATTAATGGACTTTGGGCCTTTGTCAAATATTAGCTGCTCATAGGTGGATGAGCTTATATGTGGATTCTCAACTCTATTCCATTGGTCTATGTATCTGTTGTGGACAACCAATTTTTCTTGTGCCATTTGTTAAAATGACTGCTCCCCATTTGATGGACTTTGGGCCTTTGTCGAAGATCAGGTGACCGTAGGTGGATGGAGTTACAACTGGTTCTTGATTCTGTTCTATTGGTCAACGTATCTATCATTGTACAGTACCATGCTGTTTTGACTACCGTAGCTATATAGTAGATTCTGAGGTCAGGTAGTGTGAGTCCTCCTACTTTATTCTTCTTCTTCAGTAGTGCCTTACTGATCCAGGGCTTCTTCCTTTTCCATATAAAGTTAATGATTAGTTTTTCCATCTCTTTAAAGAACATTGTTGGTATTTGGATCGGGATTGCATTGTATTTGTAAATTGCTTTGGGCAGAATTTTCATTTTCACAATGTTGAGTCTACATATCCATTGAGCATGGTATGTTTTTCCATTTATGTAGATCTCTTGGTTTCTTGCAGTAGTGTTTTGCAGTTTTCTTTGTATAGGTCTTTTACATCCCTAGTTAGATTTATTCTTAAGTATTTTATTTTTTTAAGGACTATTATAAATGGTATTATTTTCCTGATTTCCTTTTCATCATTCTTTTTATTGGTGTATGGGAATCCAACTGATTTTTGAATGTTTCTCTTGTATCCAGCTACTCTACTGAATCTTTCTATTAGTTCTAGTAGTTTTCTCGTGGAGTCTTTTGGGTTTTCTATGTATAGTATCATATCATATGCAAATAGGGACAGTTTAACTTCTTCATTACCAGTTTGGATGCCCTTTATTTCTTTTTCTTACCTTAGTGCTCTAGCTAGGACTTCCAGCACAATATTAAATAGGAATGGTGATAAAGGGCATCCTTGTCTTGTTCCTGTTCTCAAAGGGAATGTTTTCAGCCTTCTCCATTAAGAATGATGTTGGCTGTTGGTTTTGCAGAGATGCCCTTTATTACGTTGAGAAATTTCCCTTCTAAACCTATTTTATTGAAAGTTTTATCAGGAATGGGTGTTGGACTTTGTCTAATGTCTTTTCTGTGTCAGTTGAGATGATCATGTGATTCTTTTCTTTCCTTTTATTTATGTGGTGGATTATGTTGATTGATTTTCTAATGTTGAACCATCCAAGTGTATTATTTTCTGATATGATGCTGAATTCTTTTGGCTAGAGTTTTGTTGAGAATTTTTGCATCTATAAACATGAGAGATATTGATCTGTAATTTTTTTTTGTGGTGTCTTTGCCTGGTTTTGGTATCAGGGTTATGCTGGCTTCATAGAATGAATTCGGAAATGTCGCTTCCTTTTCTATGTTCTGAAATAGTTTGAGTAGTACTAGTGTAAGCTCTTCTCTGAATGTTTGGTAGAACTCTCCAGTGAAGCCATCTGGGCCAGGGCTTTTTTATGTTGGGAGTTTTTTTTATTACCTTCTCAATCTCTTCTCTTATTATGGGTCTGTTTAGATTTTCCACATCAGTTTTTGTTAGTTTGGGTATGTAGTGTGTTTCTAGAAATTTATCCATTTCTTCTAGGTTTTAAAATTTGTTGGAGTATAGTTTTTCATAATACTCTGTTATGATCCTTTTTATTTCAGTTAGGTCTTTTGTAATGTCCTCCATCTCATTTCTTATTTGGGTTATTTGTATCCTCTCCTGTTTTTCTTTTGTCAATTTGGCCAATGGTTTGTCGATTTTGTTGATCCTTTTAAAAAACCAACTTTTGGTTTTGTTGATTCTTTGTATTGTTTTTCTATTCTCTATTTCATTTATTGCTATTGTGATCTTTATTACTTCCTTTCTTCTGGTGGCTGTGGGCTTTATTTGCTGTTTTCTTTCTATCTGTTTGGGTTGTGTAGTCAATGTTTTGATTTTGTCCCTTTCTTTTTTGATGTGTGCATCTACTGCTATAAATTATCCTCTGAGGACTGCCTCTGCTGTGTCCCAAAGGTTTTTGTATAATGTGTTTTCATTCTCATTTGATTCTAGGAATTTTTTGATTCCATCTTTGATTGCTTCTATTACCCAGTGGTTTTTAAGCAGGATGTTATTCAGTTTTCATGGAATTGATTTTTTTTCCTTGCTCTTCCTGTTGTTAATTTCTACCTTGATGCTGTTGTGGTCAGAGATGATACTTTGTATTATCTCAATGTTTGGGATATTGTTGAGGGTTGTTCTGTGGCCTAATATGTGGTCTATTCTGGAGAACATTCCATGTGCATTGGAAAAGAATGTGTACTTTGCAGCTGTTGGGTGGAGTGTTCTATATATGTCTATGAGGTCATTTTGGCTGATTGTGCCCTTTAGGTCTTCTGTATCTTTGTTGAGTTTCTTTCTAGATGTTCTGTCCTTTACTGAGTGGTGTGTTGAAGTCTCCTACTATTATTGTGGAACTATCAATTTCTCTTTTCAGTGCTGTTAGAGTTTGTTTTATGTATTTTGGAGCTCTGTCATTGGGTGTGTAGCTGTTTATTATGGTTATGTCTTCATGGTGGATTGTCCCTTTAATCATGATATAGTGCCCTTCTTTATCTTTTGTGGTGGATTTTGTTTTAAAATCTATTTTATCTGAGATTAGTATTGCCACTCCTGCTCTTTTTTGGTAGTTGTTAGCTTGATATATTTTTTTCCAACCTTTGACTTTTAATAAATTCACATCTTTGTTTCTAAGGTGTGTCTCTTGTAGACAGCATATTGATGGATCCTGTTTTCTTATCCATTCTGTCACTCTCCGTCTCTTTATGGGTACATTTAGCCCATTTACATTGAGTGTAATTATTGATAGGTGTGAGTTTATTGCTGTCATTTTGTAATGCTTTTTTTGGTGGTGCGGATGTTTTCTTTGTTCCTCTTACTCTCCTGTGCTGAATTCCTTTTGCTTGTGGATTTTTTTTCGTTTCTTTGGTTTCTGTTGATTTTGTTTTTACTGACACTTTATGTTTTTCTTCTTAATTTTGATGAGTAGGTTTGTTAACTTTGTTTGTGGTTACCTTGAAGTTTACCCTTATCTTCCTAGGTTTGAACCACTCTATCATTACTTGGTATCACCTTGCCTTGCTCTCCATTAGAAAACCCTGATACTATAGTGGTTAAAGTGATTGACTGCTAACCAAAAGGTTGGCAGTTTAAATCTACCAGGCACTCCTTGGAAACCCTATCAGGCAGTTCTATTCTGTCCTATGGGGTCACTATGAGTCAGAATCAACTTGATGGCAATTTGTTTTTTTTTTTTTTAATACCTACACCATTTATTCTCTCTTTTATTTTTATGATGTTGTCATTTACAGATTAACCTCTCTGGTTCTCTGTTGTAATTTTTTTGGTTTTGGATAGTTCTTGAGAGTTCATTTCCTGGTTGGTATCTTGCTGATATGATCTTGAATCCTAGATTCAGCCTGTAGTCTGATGTTGTTTGTTCTCAGACCGAAGGACTCCCTTTAATAATTCTTGTAAATTTGGTTTGATTTTTACATAATCTCTTAATTTCTGTTTGTCTGGAAATATCCTAATTTCATCATCATATATGAGCGAGAGTTTTGCAGGATATATTATTCCTGGCTGGAAATTTTTTTCTTTCAAGGTTTTATGTATGTCATCCCATTGCCTTCTTGCCTGCATGGTTTCTGCCGAATAATCTGAACTTAGTCTTATTGTTTCTCCTCTGTATGTGACTTTTTGTTTTTCTTGAGCTGCTCTCAGGATTCTTTGTTTGTCTTTGGATTTAGTTAGTGTGATCATGATATGCTTTGGTGATTTTCTTTTGGGCTATATCCTATATGGGGTTCGTTGAACTTCTTGGATTGTCAGCTTTGCATCTTTCGTGATATTAGGGAAGTTTTCTGTGAGCAGTTCTTCAATGATCCTCTTACGTTTTTGTTTACTCCCCCTGTTCTGGAACTCTGATCACTTGCAAATTTTTGCTTTTGATTGTATCCCACATCATTCTCATGGTTTCTTCATTTTTCTTTGTTTTTTTTTTTTTTTTTTCCTCAAAGTTGTATCCAAGTATTTGTTTTCATTTTCGATGATCTTGTTTCAAACCTGTTCCTCAGCCCTTCTATGACACTGTCCATTTCTGAAATCTTGTTTATCTTTTGGATTTCTAATTGTTGTTTTTGTATGATTTCTAGTTGTGAATTTATTTTGTCATTTTGTTCCTGTATTATTTTGTTGAATTTTTCCATTTTTTGTCTGTATTTTCCATGAATTTGTCTGCCTTTTCCATGAATTTGTCTATTTTTTCCTCATTTTTGTATGCTTTTTGCTTCAACTCTTGCATACCTCTGAATATTAGAGATTTTAATTCCCTATCAGGTAGTTCTAGTGCCTTTTATTCTACTGAAAGTCATCTGGTGTTTTATTTTGGATGCCTACTGGAACCATCTTGTCTTTTTTTTTCCCTATGGTTTGATATTGTCTGCCATCTTCAGGGTATTCAGTAGTTATTTTCCTTGTTTATTGATTGTAGATTTGTTTGTTTAATCCTGCTTTTTGGTTTTATTTTGTTGTATCTGAGCAGGCAGGCTGTGTGTTCTTTGTTGTTTGCTTGTCTGTAGGCAAGATACTTTTCACCTCCTTGTCCAATGGGTATGGTTAGTTGCTCAGCTACAGTGCAGCAGGGCATGTCCAGCTGAAGGAGACTTGCTGGGATGAGTTGTTTGTGACACATACTAGGGCCAACAGGGCAGGTTGGGAATCAGTGCAGGGCAGGTTACAGTAGGCTGTTCCTGTGCTGCTTGGGGGTGTGAAGTTCAGCACATGGTGCAGGTAGGCAGGAAGGAGAGGGGAGATTGTGATGTGTGGAGCTAAGAAGGGTATGGGAAACAGGAGAGAGAGAAGAGAGAAACAGGAGTAAAAAACAAACAAAAAAAGAGTGCTAGGGGAGTTTGCTGTTGGAGTGGAGAGATGTAAGAGTGAGAAATGGAGAAAAACAAAAAGAAAAAAGTAAAAAAGAAAGAAAAAGTGTAAAAGAAAAAAATAAATGTTGGAAAAAAAGAAAAGTCCTCAGGGATCCCACTGGTACAGCTCTGAAGACTAGGGAAGTGGCTCCCAAGCCTCAAAGTATGGCCTGGCTAGAAGGGGTAGAGGTATCACACAGCACCAGGTATTCAGGAGACAGGAAGAGAAGATAAGTATTGAGAAACGAGAAACTGAGAAATGAAGAAAAACTAAAAGTAAAAAAGAGAAAACAAAAACAAAAAAGAAGAAAGAATTGCCTCCAGGGATCCCACTGTACAGCTGAACAGACTGGAGAAGTAGCTCCCAAGCTGCACAGTACAGTCCGGCTAGAAGGGGCTCCCAAGCAGAGAAAAGAAAAAGAAAACAAACAAAGAAACAGAACAAAACCGAACAAATGAAAGCAAACAAACAAACAAAAAAACCCTGGGACCCCACCAGCATGGTGGCACAGGCCGGGCAGCAGTTCCACAGTCAAGTGGTTTTCACAGCCTTTCAAAAAGAAGCAAAGCTGGCAGACAGAGCCAGGTATTCGAGAGAAAGGAGGGGGAGGTGGTGAAAGGTATGGAAGAAACCAAAAGAAGCAGAAAAGGCAACACCAGCAGCAAACAAATGGCACTCAGGGACCCAGCCGTTGTGGGCAAGTGGAATCCAAGCAGCTCAGGGCTGAACCCGGTGCCTCCCGGCCAAGAGACTGTGGCTGCAGGAAGCAGAGGAGGCTGAGTGGGGGTGAAGAAGGGTGGGGAGTAAGAAAGCATATATCGCTGTTTACCAGCTGTTCTGTCTCCTGCTGGGAGCTCTGTGAAGCTGCTTTCCCATACTCCCTGTTGGCTGATCTTCAACAGGAGACCAAGATGGCAAATTAATGCTGTGTTAGCTGATAGGGGACCTCTGCATGTAACTCTCCTCATTCTCTGTTTCTGTCAGTTTCTTATTCCATTCAGTGCTTGGCTGATTTCCTTATCTCTTCATTTGATGCTTAGGGTTCCTGGATTGACGTATATTTCTGTTTGACTTAGTTTTTTGGATCTTTGCTGTGGAGGGAAGGTGTGGTGTTCTGTCTATGGCACCATGTTGCCCACAAGTCCTAGCTTATTTTTAGGTCTTCGTCTGCTGACAGAATGTGTTATTTCTAGTTCCAGGGCACAGCAATCCTGGGTTGTGAGAGATACTTCCTCTGCCAGAAAATTTCTCTTATGGGGAGTGTTTTTTTTCTGAAACATTATGGAGTCACCCTGAGAGCAGGAACTTTGAAATTTCTTAAATCCAGTTAACTGCAAAGGGCTTCCATTAAGGCATATAGTTTAGGCTGTTGTTGTTGCAGTTGAGTCAACTCCAACTCATGGAGATCCCATGTATGCAGAGTAGAGCTGCTCCTTAGGGTTTTCAAGTCTGTGACCTTTCAGAAACGGATTTCCAGGCCTGTCTTCTGAGGCACATCTGGGTGGGTTTGAACTGCCAACCTTTCAGCTAGTAGTCTAGCACTTAACCTTTTGTGCCATGCAGGAATTCCTATATAGTTTAGGAAGTCCTGATAAACAAAACAAACACGATAAGATATAAAGTGGGATTAAGAAATAAAACTCCTGGGAAGGAGACATAATTTTCAAATTTGTAGAGTAAGATCAATATATAAAAGGCAGATATTGAGTTTAACAGATTTTTTTTTTGGGTTTGCTCAACCACCTGAACCCTCTACTTCTATTTCGAGAATTCCTTACTGTGGGAGCTTTCTGGTGGGCCTGGCCTCATCTCACTAATGAAACTGAAATGCCCAGTCTCCTGCTTCCTGGCAGCCAAGGCATGGACCAAGACTTGGCCAACTGGCTACCCCTGCTTAGGATTTGAGCCTTAGTGGGGTGGTTGAGTTATCTATTGTTGCATAGCTAACCACTCCAAAACTTAGTGGCAAGAACAATCACCACTTATGTGCTCAGACTTGCGTGTTGAGCAGGCCTTTGCGGGGATGGCTCATCTTTGTTGCATGTGGCTTTGGCTGGCAGCTTGACTAAGGCTGGAATGTCTATGGGTTAGCTAGGCCTCTCCATGCGGGCCTCACCACATGACCAGTTTGGGCTTCCTCACAGCATGGCAGCTGGATTTTAAGAAGGAGTGCTCTTGTGGAAGCTGCAAGGCTGCCTCAGAAATTGTAAAATGTCATTCCCACTTCCTTCTGTTGCTCAAAGCAAGTCAAAATCCTAGCCCAGATTCAAGAAGGTGGAGAAATAGGCTACTTCTTGATGAAGGAAGGATGGGAGGACTAGTTTGCAAGTTGCCACAGGAAATGGCAAAGATGACATACATCAGTCATGACATAGTCAGGAAAATAAACCAAACGAAAGAAATTTATTATGGACAATGTTTCACAGATGATGGAAGAGTGGCTAAGCCAATCAAGTTGAAGCAACCCAGAGATGAGCAAAAGCAGGAAGCCATTCCACCTCTAGGGCTTGAGAAGGTGATATTATCAGAAACCAAAAGTCAGGCATTTGGCAGGAACTAGCCCTAGTGGGCTACACACCCACTCACAATGATTGTGAGGATGGTGCAGGACTGGGCAGTGTTTCGTTCTGTTGTATATGGGGTCGCTATGAGTCGGAACCAACTCGACAGCACCTAACAAAAACAACAGCCCTGGTGGAGCAATGGTTAAGTGCTGGGCTGCTAACTGAAAGGTCTGCGTTTCAAACCCACCAACTGCTCTGTGGGAGAAAAGACCTGGTGATCTGCTCCCGTAAAGATTACAGTCTAGGAAACTCTATGGGGCAGTTCTACTCTGTCCTATAGGGTTGCTATGAGTCAGAATAGACTGTATAGCACACAACGACAAGAACCGCAGAGGATACATAGCCACTGTTGGAAAATTCCTGCTCAAAGCAGAGAGAGGGACAAATACCCAGGCTTATTCTTTCCTCCCACTCTTTAATCTCTTTCCAGTGCCTCTCATTGGCTAAATCTAACCAGAAACCAGTTGGCAATGGAGCCAGGGCTGGGAAGGGGATCTGAGGGGAGATGGCACAATGACCAGCACACAGCATGATCTCAACTAGACAGAAATTATGCATATTAAATGATGTCAAAATTGGTTATTTTTGCTGATGGGCTTATATATGGGGTTTTCATATTTTTCTTTATTTTCTAAAGAACCTAGACAATGTTATTAAAATAAAATGGTGGTGGTGGGGAGATTCCAAATAGCATTTTTAAGAAGATAAAATGTATGTATATATCTATGTGATGCAGTTAAACAACCAGTATTCATGTTTTGCAGTCCAGAAGGGTGAGGTAGAGTTTTAAGCTCCAAACTTGATTCATTGCCCCCAGAGGTCTGCATGTCCTCCCTTTCTGAGGCCAGCAGGGGGTGCTCCAGCCTAGCACACCAAGGCCCCCCTGGCTGGAGGCTGGCCAAGGCTGAGATTTTCAACCATGGCAGAGCAGGACACAGGGGAGATGTCTCCCTGTTGGTTAGATCCAGCCCCCAAGCCAAAGCTGCCGCTTCTTCCATTTTAGACAAGAAGGAGAAGTGTCCCATTTCCTGCCCTGCAGTCAGTGCCAGGATTCATGAGAAAGCCAAGGACCATTTGAGCTTGAGAATCCTTCCTGTCCCTTTGGGGTGTTTGGCATGTGTGTTCATTGAGTCCTGAGCCTCACTGCACTGACTATGCTTGGCCTAAAGGGACGTGCATGAAAGTGCCAGGGTCACCTAGCTGGCGCTTAGAGCTCTCAGCTCTGGATATAGTGTAACAGGAAATGGCCCATAAAATCTATCTTAGCTTTTCCCTAAATAACTACCTCAAACTATTGTGTGCAAGGCTCCGTATTTTTGAGTTTCTGCTGTTTCTTCAATCCATCTCATCCAAAGTGGCTGACTCTAGAAGACCAACTTGGGCCACTTAACCATCAAAGCACCAAGCATAGTTAGAGCTGCATTATTAAGTGGCCAGAGGACGTTTCTTTGCAGTTAAGATGTGTATCTTGAATGCTTGATACCTCTGCTGCCCTAACCCTTTATCTACTCACTGGATACACAAAACCTTCCCCTTGCTGCAAGTGCTGGCTGGGTTGGAATCCCTGCCTCTCTGAAGCTCCTTTATGACCTCATCAGGCATGACAGTTTCTCCTGGGCATCTATGCACAAGGCTTCAGGGATCAGGAGATGGTTCTAGGGAGTGGGGAAGCTTTCCTGGGGGAGAATGAGTCAAACACGAAATAGCGGACATTGCAAAAGTACATCGGGGCTCTGATACTGAAGGCACCTACAGCCCCATGGGGTGGCACCCTGGGCCGCCACTAGGGCTCCCACAGTGAGCACTGCCAACCTGCTGCCTCAACAGAAACCTGGGGTAAAAGCTTCGTCCTGGAGTCCCACCCAGGCTGTGTGACCATCACAGTTTGCTGTGTGTGAGTATATTGTTAGAAAATCCAAGGGAGGTGGAGCGAGGAGGAAGGAGAGATCCATGTAACTATGGACAGTTTGTCTTTTCCAAGTGTCCACTCCCCTCCCTGCCCTCCCCCAGAAAGCATACTTTTATTTGTGTGGCTTTCTCTCCACCACCCACTCCAGCCCCCCAATCAGTAGAGAATGCTGTCCAACATTATGCTTTTCTCTTTTGAGAATGAGTTAAAACTACATAAAGGAAAAGATTACTTTTGTGAAAGAGATAGTGTAAGATAACATGATTCTTAAGGGTAAGGAGGATCACAGATGCATTTCAATTGTGAAAAATAAGCATGGTTTCATCAAGGAAACTATTTCAGGCATTAAAAATTAAGTCTTTGAATAAGCATTATCCTAGGCTGATGATGCTTGGAAATGTCGATCTTGGAAATTGTTGAGGTACTTTGTAGAGCTGACAGTTGTGTTCGCTGGGCTGATGCTTCAGTTCAGCTCCTTTCTCTCAAGTATAATTTTCTTGGATTTTATTTAATATGTTCTTATTTTTTTTTATTGAGTTATAATTCACATACCATAAAGTTCACCATAATGCATTCTTCTACCGAAAACAGATGGCTACATTATAAGGCACACATGTATATGGATTTTTATATTTATGCTTGAGGGTTTTGAGGGGAAAAGAGGAATCCTTCTTTCTCAAAGTAAAATTGTAGATTTTGTTTTTAGTTACATGTGGCAAGTAGTCATTAGTTATAGTTCAATTGGGTGAGGTATATTTTATGTGTGCCCCTTTCTATAGGGACCCCATTATATCATTTCTAATTCTGCATTTGTATCGGTATGAATAATGGTAGTGAGTCAACAATCCAGATAAAATACTGAACTCCAGGACCTATTTTTATGAACAATTTTCTGTAATTAAAGTAATTAACACTTTTGTAATCTGAATTTTATAATAAGAATAATTCTAAATGAGTTAGAAGTTTTGGTTTTAGAAGCAGGTTGGAGAACTCTTTCACTCTACCAAAAAACTTCATACTGCTTGTACCTTTAAGTTTAGCTTCTTTTTATGTCTTTTCTAATGCACTAATTTTTTGTTTCAGTCCACATTAAAAAAACAAACTAACCTGCTTTAGAGCGAAAAACCTTTATTAAAGATTTCTTACTCTGAGTGATATGGAGTGGAGGAGAGATTACTTTTCACTGTTACTCCTTTGTACTGTTTGAATGTTTTATCAAGTGTGTGTATTATTTTTCCAAAAAGTAAATGGGAAATTTTGCAATTATCAAGTAAGTGAAATATTTTTACTTACTTTTTTCTTTAACGTATTTTTGCCTTTTCCATGGAACTAGACAAATGGATGTGAGAAGTTAGAGAGAAGTGATTTAATTAACTAAAACATACATTTATCCCCAAACATACATTTATTAATTTATTTTAATAAATCTAAATCTGAAGTATTTTTAATTCTCAATCCAGAATAGCAAAACTTATTTTTATGGTCCCCATGTCACTTGACAATAAAAGATAATTTATGACTCTGAGAAGCATTTGCTGTAAGAGGTAAAATTTTACCTTTCAGATAATTTAGTTCAAGCTGTTAGGAAGCAATTAGCTCTTATGTTTATCCGGTGGAGTAACTGTGCTTTTACCTTGTGTGATGGGGCAGGGTTTTCCCAGCTGTGGGATGATCCACCCAGGGCCTAGCATGGAGCCGGTGCTGGGAAGGGATTGCTTCCATCTGAATCTGAAAATAAAATAAGGGTTTATTTATTTATTTATTTATATTGTACTTTAGATGAAGGTTTACAGAACAAACTACCTTCTCATTAAACCATTAGTATTCATATGGTTTTGTGACATTGGTTGCCAACCCCACGACATGTCAATACTCTCCCCTTCTCGACTTTGGGTTCCCTATTACTAGCTTTCCTGTCCCCTCCTGCCTTCTAGTTCTTTTCCCTGGGCTGGTGTGCCCCTTTAGTCTCGTTTTGTTTTATAGGCCTGTCTAATCTTTGGCTAAAGGGTGAACCTCAGGAGTGACTTTATTACAGAGCTAAAAGGGTGTCCAGGGGCCATACTCTTGGGGTTTCTCCAGTCTCTGTCAGGCCAGTAAATCTGGTACAGGGTTTATTTCTTACTTCCACTAAGCAGTGTTGGCAACTTGCTCTCTCCCTTTTTTCTGCTCCTGAATATTACTTGTTGTAAAAATGATATGCTAACATGAAACATTTCAAAGGAAGAAAAATTATGCTCTTGCACTTTTTATGCTTTTCTCTTTTGAGAAATGAGTTAAAACCACATAAAGGAAAAGATAGCTTTGGTGAAATATAAATATAGAGATTGTGTAAGAAAAATCATAGTCATAAAATAACCAGTTGCCGTTGAATTGATTCAGAATCATGGCGACACCGTGTGTGCAGAGTAGAACTGCTCCATAGCATTTTCAAGGCTGTGATCTTTCAGGAGTAGTTCACCAAATCTTTCTTCCAAGGCCCCTCTGGGTGGGTTCGAACTGACAACTTTTGGTTAGTAGCCCAGCGCTTAAACATTTACACCACCCAGGGACTTCTTAATAAAATAGTGTTAATGTTTTTGCCTGTGTTCTTTTCAGTCATTATTCATAAGGACGTATAGTTTTACAAAGAGATAATTGCAAGGTGTATAGGATTCCACACTTTATAAATGCTTCATTAATTTATAGTCATCGATGTTACCATATAGACTTCAGAAGCCTCCTCTTCATTGACGGCATCTGTTCCATTGAGTTGGCTTCCCGTTTTCCTCTTGTTGAGTGTTTAGGATTTTTCTAATGTTTCATTTTTAGACTTCTTATCACTGAGTTAAAGGAAATGGAATTTTAATGACTCTTGATATGTCCTACTAAATTGCTTTTCAAAAGTTTATATTGATTTACAAGGTCAATTAATTGTTTCATAGTTGTTATATTCTAACTACATGAGGATTACTTTGCAGTTTATTTCCCCACATCTATGTGTTTTTTTCCAACCTGCGAAAAAAAGTGTTCTTGAGTGTGAAGTAGGACATAGACATACATACATGCTTCCTGTGAATGTCTAAGATTCAGATAGTGAATTCTACTAAGAAACACAGAAATAACTGATTCAACTCTAGGCCCCAATCCTAGCATTAGTTACTATTTGACAGCCCAGTTTTATAAGTTTTTTTGTTACAAACCCTGAACCAAAAAAAACAACAAACAAACGAAAAACCCAAACCTGTTGCCATTGAGTCAGTTCCAACTCATAGTAACCCTATAGGGCAGAGTAGAACTGCCCCATAGGGTTTCCAAGGAGCAGCTGGTAGATTGGAACTGTTGACCTTTTTGTTAATACCTGAACTCTTCACCAGTGTGCCACCAGGGCTCCACAAACCCTGAATAGTAAAGTGAAAAATTTCACTTTCCGTTTCTGACTATAATGAATCGACTTGACTACAGTGTTTTTTTTTTTTTTTTTAAATCCAGAAAGAGGGAATTGAGGAAATTGTTCCCCCTGGCCTTTTAACAGGACTCAGTAAAAACTCACCATAAAATCAGCAAGGAGGGTAGGCTCATGAGCCTTTCCCACATATTGAGAAATGGATTAGTTTCATGGTGCTGGCAGGGCCAGGGAGTTCCCCACGTTGTCCTTCATGAAATGGTTCAGCTGCCTTCCCTGGAGGCTATCCTTCAGAAGGTCACATACTATATGCTTAAGAAGACTTTTCTTGGACATTATGTGACCTTTACTCAATGTTGTGTGGAATGTATGAGGGTAAGTCAAAAAGTATTGTTACAAAATCATAGAAGCCTTCATTAAACAAAAATATAAAAATGTGAAGCTATTGTTTCTCGACAAATCCTCCATCTAGGTCTGTACCCTTCTGAAGGCAGTGTTTCCATCTCTCCTAATCCTTCCCCAAAGAATTTGACGCTTTTCGATTTACACCATGTCAAAACGGCAGTTTTGGAATCCTTGAGGAACTCCAATCGTGTTCCTTTTAAATGTTCTTTGAGTGTTGGGAACAAAAAGAAGTCTGAAGGGGCAAGATCAGGGCTGTAGGGTGGATGGGGTAAAGTTTCCCAGCGAAATTCTCATAGGACAAGCCCTTGCTACCCTCAAAGAATGAGCAAGTACATTGTCGTGGTGGAAAAAAATTCCTCAGTGCAAACTTCCTGGCCTTTTTCTCACCAAAGTAGTTCTCAATATTCTTAAACTTCTTCATAATAGGCCCCTGTGATTGTCCTGTGCCCTTTGAGAAAATCTATCAAGATTACCCCTTTGGAATCCCTAAAAACAGTCACACCATAAACTTCTGAGAGATCCTCCCTCTCTTGGCTCATCTTTGAGGTCTTCCCAACCTTCCTTAAAATGCTTGATCCATCTAAAAACTGTTATTTTATGTGGGGCACCGTTCTCATAAACTTGTTGCAAAGCTTTAATGATTTATGAAGATGTCCACTTCAGTTTTTTAAAATTTGATATTAGCCCTGACATCAAAATCGTTTTTTTCCATGACACAAAAAGTATCCTTTTTTTGAAGGCACCCTAAGGAGAGAACTTGTCTGCAGCCATCCACTGATGGCAGAGACATATTTAAACATGTTTTGTTTGGAATAAACCTGTGCATGTATGCCCTGGAGCCCTAGTAGCAATACTTTTTGACTTATCCTCATAAGCAGATACTCTTATCTTCAATTTTACACTGAGGTTTATTTCCTCCAACTAGGATACTCAGGGATTTCTAGATTTGATTTATGTTTTCTCCCATCTACATTAGTTAAAAAATGTGGACAATCTCCCAATCTTGCTTTTGGACTCTGTAGGTGTATTCTCCATACCTATGTGGGTGAGAGCACATGTTTTATTTAGGTGGTAAACTTCTAAAGGTCTGTGGAGGCTTGGCACAGGCCACCACACTTAGGGACTTCATAAATCCATAATCTGGGTGATGGGCCCAGTCTACCTCTGGGGGAGCTGTTATTATAGTTTCTCTTTGCCCAGTTATCTTCCTTAGAGAAGTACTGCTTTATATGCTTTTTCATTTGGTGAAACTAAAAACTCTCTCTAAAACGCAAGCTCTACAAGCTCTCTTTTCATATTAGTGTGTTTATTTCTATAGTATAGATAGCACATCATGTTTAAAGAAAGGACCTTAAAAATCTGCATATTGCCATGTAGGAATCATAGCATTTTAGATGTGGAAGGGACATTCGCAGTCACCCAGCCCAACATCCTCACGTAATAGACAGGGAAACCGAAGCCCAGTGATTTGTCCAAGCTTGTTCACAAGGTGGTTGCTGAGGAGGGTTTCCAGCACGTCTTCGGACTCCAGTCCACTGTTTTTTAACTGTGTGGTGAACATTTAATGTTTGCTCTTCTTCTACAAAAGGGGAGCTGACAATAGGAAAAATACCCTAGTTCAGAAATCAGAGGCAAATAATCACAGGAGCCCACTAAAATTGCAGAGTTCTTTATAGTTTATAAAGCTCTTGCACACATCGAGAAGAAATGAATATGTAAAATGAAGTTTATTTGATATTTTTTAAAATGGATTCTTAATGCATCAGTATTTCCTTCCTTTTATAGCAGTGCTCTCCTGGTGGTGCTCGGCTGCTAACGCAAAGGTTGGCAGTTATAACCCACCAGCTGCTCTGAGGGAGAAAAACGTGGCAGTCTGCTTTCGTAAAGATTTAGGGCCTTGGAAACCCTGTGGGGGCAGTTCTATTCGGTCCTACAGGGTCCCTATGAGTCTGAATCATATCGACTCAACGGCAGGGGTTTTTTTTTTTTTTTTGTATAGCAGTACAGTAATTTGTTGTGAGATTCTGAAGTGACTTCTGAATAATCAAAGAAAGAAAATACTTAAAGGAGACCAGATCCACTGGTTTCCTTTCATTTCAATCACGATTATTTTAAATATACTCAATTTATTTTAGCTAGAATAATCCATTCTTAGGTAAGGCAGCAAACAGGGAATTTTCTGAGGTTACTTAAGTTTTCACAATTTTCTTAGACCTGTACTGAGTATTCTCATTTCACCGTTTGTTAAAGAAGTAAGATCTGTGGATTTTGATAACTTTGCACACAATGTGTTTTATTTTATTTTTATTGCTGTCCTTTAAGTGAAAGCTTATAATTCAAGTTGTATCTTATACAAAAATTTATACATATATTGTTATATGGCCCTAGTTGCTGTCCCTGTACCGTGACAGCACACTTCTTCTTTCCACCCCAGATTTCCCATGTCCATTCACCCAGCTCCTGACCCTCTCTGCCTTCTCATCACACCTCCGGACAGGAGCTGCCCATTTAGTCTCATGTATCTACTTGAGCTAAGAAGCACTCTCTTCACAAGTATCATTTTATGTCCCATAGTCCAGTGTAATCTTTGTCTGAAGAGTTGACCTCGGGAATGGTTTTAGTGCTGGGTTGACAGAGAGTCTGGGGGCCATGTCTTCCGGGTTCCCTGCAGTCTCAAACCACAAAGTCTGATCTTTTTACTAGAATTTGAGTTCTGCACCCCACTTTTCTCCTGCTCGGTCAGGGACTCTCTGCTGTGTTCCCTGTCAGGGAGGTCACTGGTGGTAGCTGGGCACCATCTAGTTCTTCTGGGCTCAGGCTGATGAAGTCTCTGGTTTATGCGGTCCTTTCTGTCTCTTGGACTAACACTTTCCTGTGTCTTTGGTCTTCTTCACTCTCCTTTGCTCCAGGTGGGTTGGGACCAACTGATACATCTTAGATGGCCACTCGCTAGCTTTTAAGACCCCAGGTGCCACTCACCAAAGTGGGATGCAGAAAATTTTCTTAATAAACTTTGTTATGCCAATTGACCTAGACGTCCCTTGAAACCATGGTCTCCAGACCCCCGTCCCTGCTACTGTGTCCCTCGAAGTGTTTGGTTGTATTCAGGAAACTTCTTAGCTTTGGTTTAGTCCAGTTGTGCTGACTTCTCCTGTAGCGTGTGTTGTTCTTCCCTCCACCTAAGATAATTCTTGTCTACTGTCTAGTTAGTGAATACCATTCTCCCTCCATCTCCACCCTTGTAACCATCAAAGAATGTTTTCTTCTGTGTTTAAACCTTTTCTTGAGTTCTTATAATAGTGGTCTTATACAATATTTGTCATTTGCGACTGACTAAATTCACTCAGCATAATGCCTTCCAGATTCCTCCATGTTATAAAAATTTTCACGGATTCGCCATTGTTCTTTATGGTTGCGTAGTATTCCATTGTGTGAATATACCATAATTTGTTTATCCTTTTGTCCGTTGATGGGCACCTAGCCTATTCCCATCTTTTTGCTATCGTGAACAGTGCTGCAATGAACATGAGTGTGCATATATCTATTCATGTGACAGCTCTTGTTTCTCTAGGATATATTCCGAGGAGGGGGATTGCTGGATTGTATGGTACTTCTATTTCTAGCTTTCTAAGGAAGCGCCGAATCAATTTCCAAAGTGTTTGTACCATTTTATATTCCCACCAACAGTGTATAAGTGTTCCAGTCTCTCCACTACCTCTCCACCATTTATTATTTTGTGTTTTTTGGATTAATGCTAGCCTTGTTGGGGTGAGATAGTATCTCATTGTAGTTTTGATTTGCATTTTTCTAATGGCTAATGATTGTGAGCATTTCCTCATGTGTCTGTTAGTTGCCTGAATATCTTCTTTGGTGAAGTGCCTATTCATATCCTTTATCCATATTTTAATTGAGTTATTTGTCTTTTTGTTGTGGAGGTTTTGCAGTATCTTGTAGATTTTAGAGATTAGATGCTGATCTGATTTGTCATAGCCAAAATTTTTTTCCCAGTTTGTAGGGTGTCTTTTTACTTTTTTGGTGAAGCCTTTTGATGAGCATAAGTGTTTGAGTTTTAGGAGCTCCCAGTTATCTGGTTTCTCTTCTGGTGCTTGTGCATTGTTACTTATGGTTTGTATTCTATTTGTGCCATGTATTAAGGCTCGTAAGCATTGTCTCTAGTTTTTATTCCCTGATCTTTATCATTTTTTATTTTATAATTAGGTCTTTGATCCATTTTGAGTTAGTTTTTGTGCATGGTGTGAGGTATGGTCTTGTTTCAGTTTTTTGCAGATGGATATCCAGTTATGCCAGCAC
>NW_004444252.1:864626-868233 GCF_000243295.1 Trichechus manatus latirostris
TTAATGGACTTTGGGGCTTTGTCAAATATCAGCTGCTCATAGGTGGATGAATTTATGTCTGGATTCTCAATTCTGTTCCATTGGTCTATGTATCTATTGTTTGCACACAACATATTTTAAATCATATAGTTTTGATAGACCAGGCAGTCTAATGATGTCACTTAAACTAAAATCTACCAAATTCTTAGAATGGCTGATTCCAGAGTGGAAGAGAATTCTACATTACAGGCTCTGTATTATTTGTGGAGCCCCGAGGATAGGATTTATTGTTTATGTTCTGATATGAAGAAATAGAGCAGTCAAGTATCTTGTTTAAGCTTCGAAAATTGTAAAGCAATGTTCACTTTTGGGTCGATAAAAATAAGAGTAGTTACCTTTATCTAGTCCCTGCACAAGGTGCTTTTGCGTGGTCACTATCCTTAACAAAATGTAGTTGTTGTTAGTTGCTATGGAGTCGATTCCAATAAAGGTGCTCTATTATTGCCTTAAAATTACAGATGAGGAAACTGAGGTTTAGGTAGAGTAAGCAACTTGCTCAAGGCCATTCAACCAAGCTAGTGGCAGAACTGGATTCAAAGTCAGATCTGCCTACCTCTAAACCCATATGCTTTCCATTGCACTTTAATTATAATACAGAAGAAACTATGATTAAAATATTTTTCTGCATTCCTTGACAATTTATTCTAAGATCTAACAATTCCTTTTTTCTGGATGTGCTGACTAGGGAGCTTGAGCTCTTCCTTGCCTCAACCTGTAGACCATCTCCTGCTTCCCATTCCTCTTGCTTAATCAGCACACAGTGGGACTACACATGAGCCAGGGTATCAAACAGTTCCTTCCTCTGACTTTGCCTCACTTTTCTCCTTGGTGTTACAGGGACAAACTCTGTTGTGAGTCTAGAATCTTAGGGAGAAAGGCTCCCCATCTCCAATCAGCAAAATTTGGCTCCTCCATTGTGGCTTAGACAACCTGTGACCTGGACTCTCATGTAAGCCCTGTAGTGAGAAAAGCTTGTTTTCGTTTCTTCTTTCGCCAAGCCCATCTGGATAGAGCAGGTGCAGGGCCAAACTCTTAAAATAGAAGACTTTGTTTCGTGTGATGTGGCACTATGGAAACCCCCTTGCTTCTTCACCTGTTGTTCAAATTGATGAAAATTTGTTCTCTCATCATGGCGTTTTCCTGACTCCTGTGGGACCTTTCGTTTATCAATTGACCTCTCTAGTTTTTCCATTTGTAAAATGCAGTCTTGTTTTTGGTAATCTCAAGGCCTCTCCTACCTTTGATAGTTTGTGTCTGTGTTTCTGATTAGAGCTCAGATTTTGGAATCTACCACCTCTATATAGTTTAATTCTCCTGGCAATATTATCCTAGCAGGAATGGCTGGGACTTAAAATTACTCCTGATGGTTAAAACATACCATCCTACCATCTTGACATCCCACTTGCTCTACACCAGCAGCCATCTCTAAAGCAAGTGGTAAGCACCACTTAAAAGCTTGACTATGTCCTGGTGTATGTGCTTAGGATCACAGGAAAGCAATAGGTGATTTAATTTAACACTGAGGAAGGGGATATTTCCATGACACTTGTTCTTTCTTTTGGCTTAGGAATTAAAGATTCCTCTTGAAAATTCAGAATCTTAAGGGATAGGACTTTCAGAGTCCTATTTTTTTTTTAAACTCCTTCTTATATTTGTTAAACTCCTCTGGATTTTTTCTGGTAGTCAAACCAACCCTTGACCCAGAGCCTCAGTCTCCTCCTTTGTAAATTGGGAATAATAAACCTCTTTTATGGTGTTGTTGTGGGAATTAAAGGAGACAAAGGATGTGGCACTGTTTAGCCCTTAGAAGGTGTTTATTCACTCAGAGTAAAACAATGAGTTCCATTTACTCTGCTAGCCATTGATTAACCTTCTAGCTAAAAAATGTGTATGATGGGCCCTCTGACTGCAAGAGGCCAGCAATATTTTAGAGGAGACAAAATGAATACATATGAAACAATTAGAGAGCGGTCCAAGTATGGACATGACCACTTGCTTCACTGGGGACAAGGTACCCCAAGCAGAGCAGGCAAATTCTCTTAATGATGGTCTCTGGGTCAAATTTTCAGGGAGAGTGGAGCACCAGCATAGCTAACTACCTAAGAAAGAGTCAAGACCACAGGTTATGGGGGTCCAATAATGGGGAAAAGCTTAAGCAAGTTATGAGCTATCAGGAAGGGAGAAGAGTGTGTATAACTAAAAATGATCAATATGATATCGAAGTAGAAAAAAGAAGTGCTTTGAAATAACAGCAATTGAAGGAAATTGAACACGGAATAGTAATAATGGTGTGATTAGCCTTGTGACTGTGTATGAATACATGTAGGTAAATATTAGAAAATAATATGACATGAGGGATTAAAATAATTGAATCTGACTATCCAGGCCTGCCCCCCGTCCCAGTAAATGATTGAATCTGATGATCCAGGTGTGGTCCCCACCACTCTGAAAGTGATGGAACCTGATGGTCCAGGCCTGGCACCCCTACTCTGTAAATGATGGAACCTCATTGTCCAGGCCTGGCCCCCACCACTCTGTAAATGATGGAACCTCATGGTCCAGGTCTGGCCCCCTTACTCAGTAAATGATGGAACCTGATGGTCCAGGCCTGGCCCCCCTACTCTGTAAATGATGGAACCTGATGGTCCAGGCCTGGCCCCCACCACTCTATAAATGATGGAACCTGATGGTCCAGGCCTGGCCCCCGTACTCTGTAAATGATGGAACCTGATGGTCCAGGCCTGGTCCCCCACCACTCTGTAAATGATGGAACCTCATTGTCCAGGCCTGGCCCCCACCACTCTGTAAATGATTGAATCTGATGGTCCAGGCCTGGCCCCCACCACTCTGTAAATGATTGAATCTGATGGTCCAGGCCTGGTCCCGGCACTGTGTTATTTTAGTTGGCTCCCCTCAGAGCATTAGTTACAATTTGCACAATTCTAATTTGTACTTGTTTGTATCCATTTATTATCAAGGATTGTGCTTTTTTCATACAGACAACTTGAGGGTAGGGATTGAGACATCTATGTCCTTATATCTCCTCACAGTAGTCTGCACTCTTGAGTCCCTTGTCAAAATTGACAACGTTTTTCTCGGTGATTCATTCTATCCCTCCTTTAGACTCTCGTATCTATAAAGCATTCTTAACTCAAGAGCAAAAAGTTTTCAAATTTTAAAATAAATCATGGAATTTTTATTGATCCAATATTCCTTTTGGAATAAATGTTGGAAATAACTTCACAAAAAAAGATTTATTTATTTATTTATTTATTTTCTTTTTCTTTTTTCTTTGTTTATTGTACTTCAGGTTAAGGCTTACAGAACAAATAGTGTCTCATGAAACAGACATACACATGTTGTTTTATGACATTGGTTAACAACCCCACAACATGTCAACCCTGTAACTTCTCTACCTCTTTTTTTTTTGGTGAAAATACACGTAGCCAAAGATACACCATTTCAAAGACTTCTACATGCACAGTTCAGTGACATTGACTACGCTCTTCCAATTGTGCTGTTATTCTCACTTAAGATGAAGGCTTACAGAACAAAATAGTTTCTCATT
>NW_004444252.1:868695-890656 GCF_000243295.1 Trichechus manatus latirostris
CTTCATTCTCCCTTGCTCCCGAAGGGATGAGACCAGTGGAGTATCTTAGATGGCCGCTCACAGGCTTTTAAGACCCCAGACACTACTCAGCAAGGGAGAATGTAGAGCATTGTCTTTATAAGCTGTGTCATGCCAATTGAGCTAGATGTTCCCCAAGACCATGGTCCCCAGAGCCCTCCGTCCAGCAATTCAGTCCTTCAGGGAGTTTGGATGTGTCTATGGGGCTTCCATGACTTTTCCTTGTACAAGCTGTGCTAGTTTCTCCTGTATTGTGTACTGTCTCACCCTTTACCCAAGATACCACTTATCTATTGTCTATTTAATATTTCCCCGCCCACCCCTCCCATCCCTGGTAACCAACAAAGATTGTTCCATTTTGTGTGTGAACTTTTTCCTGGGTTTTTACAATAGAGGTCTCATACAATATTTGTCCTTTTGTGATTGACTTATTTCACTCAGCATAAAAAAAAAGATTTATTCTTATAACTAATATTTTGTTGGACAACTTTGTCTACAGAGACACACAAAATACCCTTTTCAGTTGTGAAAGAACACTCATCCTAAATTATTCAGGGCAAATAAGAACTTCATTCCTGGTCAACTCAGTGACTTCTTGCCTCTGGTCAAGCAAATAATCAAAAGTAAACTTATCTTCTTGACTCTAAGTTAAAGTGCATATTTTTATGTGTCACAAAAGTGGTGTTAGTGGTGGTGGTGCCCAGCTGGCGGTGATGTTTGTGGAATTGGACTAGATTATCTGGGGTCAAGAGAAGTGAAAATTCATTTCCAGCTGGATGCCTTCATAAGGGGCAATCTTCTATCCTTACAGGAAACATTTGTTGGAACTCAAGGAAACATAGAGTTAGTATGTTGTACAAGGATAACAGAGGAGTAAGCAGAACAGTTCCTGAAGGAAACTGGATTAGTTGTGAAGTAGATTAGAAGTGTAGAAGTACTCTTCTGGAAGACCTGGACCGTCAGATCTGATGGTGTTGTTTGTTCCAGGTGGGTGGTTGTGTGAAGCAAAAGGGGCAACAAGGTTGAAATCAGACGGCAGGTATCAGAGAGATGGCATTTCCACTTGGGCAAGTTTCTCAATCTTTCTGGTCCTGTCATCTGTAAACTGGGGTAACTATGTCACACTCTGTGAGTTGGTATATACAAAAAACAAACAACAATCACATACACAGAAAAACAACTCCTATAAAGTTCTACAAACATGTACCAACCATCCACAGTTCAGTCATGCACTTATTTATTGATTCGACAAGTACTTTTAGACCAAGTCCCTGTGCTTTGTGCTAAGCACTGCAAGAACTATTGTATAAAGATCAAGGTGCAAAAATTCTAGTGCAAGTCCTCAGTAAATGGTAGGTGAATAATAAACTGAAGGGTGGAAATAAAGAGCGATTTCCTATCCATCTTCAGCTACTATTGTGACCCTCAAGGATTATTTTGATGCACAAAATCTGTGAAACAGTGCCAGGTCCTTGTATGTTGGTAGAAAATAAAGGCAGAGATACTTGGGATGAACACAAATCAAATACAGAGTGATGGATGGTATGTAGTGAACAGTGATGGCAGGAATCAAGAGAGAGTGAACTTTGAGTAAATCAGAAGAGCTCATTATTCACAGAAGATTTCATGCGGAGGTGGGATTCCTTTAGTCCAGCTGGAAATAGAACCACGCTTTCTTTGATTTTCAGACATACTTGCTGGTAAATAGCTAATAAGAGTTGTGCAGTTATCAACTTTGATAGTGTTACACTTAACAAGCTACTTGTGCTAGGTTTAGAGTATGTGATGAATCTGACAACATGGGTGAAAATATTATCTGCAGCTGTTATGTCATGGAGGTCTAGTAAAAACATAAGTTTTAGGAACTTCTTTAATTTTACTTATTAACTCTTACTACAGAATATAATACTTAAAAGAAGTGCATTTCTTTTTCTTATATAATTATTAGATATTACTATATTTCTGAGCAGTAATGCCTATTAGAAAACCAAGTGGAGGTTAGGAGTGAGGAGAGTCAGCTTGCAGCGGGGGAGAAACACTCTAGACAGAAGCAAGTCTCTGTGGGTATGTATGAATGTTGGGGGGTTACTCAGGGAGGGGATTTGACTCATATATGTGTATACGTGTATGTGTGTATGTGTATGTTCATGTATGTGTATATCCTCCTGTTTTAAGGATTTTTTTTTTTTAATAGTCAGTCTAGGAGACTTTGTCTGTGTCTTCAAGCATTTACAATCTCAAAACAGTGTGGGGTGGGGGTGGGCAGAAAACAAGCTAATGTAAGGGTGTGAAGCCTCAGACCCTTCTAGCCCTTTGACTGATGTGGCTTTCTTCATTCACTACTGTGGCTGCTAAATTCACTCAGCATAATTTTTCCATCTGTGTGTGGGCTGCTCCAGTTAATACAGTCAGTGGAGATTCACCTAGCAATTGAACACGGGTACAGTGAGGAGAGGCAGACCAGCTGATCAACATTTTAACACACAACAATTTTCTCAGCAGCCCATAGCCCAGGTGCACTCCAGGGAATGACCTCTGATCAGAACTCTCTTCAGAACCTACCTGGTCTCTCTTCCTCTGTCTCTTTCTCTTCTTCCTCATTATTTCTATCTCTCTTATCTATTGTCTTTCTCCTACCTCTCTTTATTATCCTTCCTCCTTAGATACTTTGTAAAAAAATTTACCTTAATCAAACATACTATAGAATTAACTGATAAACATTAATTTGTTGAATAAAATGCTACATTCCCTATTCTACACATACACACACACACACACACACACACTCACACATACTATTTTCTATTTGTTAAAAAAGAGAGAAAAAATTCTAGAAGAATGTCGATAGACTGGGTCAGTTTATTTATTTGGATTAGTCACCCTCAATAGAAGACTTTACTCATGTCTAGATTATTATCTTTGGTGGACAACAAAAGAAAAGATATATTGGAAACCCACATGTAGATCCTTGAGTCTATTGAGAACACAGTGAAATTGAATGGAAGTAAATGGGAGGTAACGAGCCCTGGTGGTGCAGTGGTTAAGTTCTCAGCTCCTAACCAAAAGGTTGGAAGTTTGAACCCACTAGTAGCTCCACAGGAGAAAGATGTGGCAATCTGCTTCCACAAAGATTTACAGCCTTGGAAACCCTGTGGGGGCAGTTCTACTCTATCCTCTAGGGTCACTATGAGTTGGAATTGACTTACGGCATATAACAACAACACATGGGAGGTGCTTCTCATTTTATTTTGGGTCCAGGGAACAGACTTGTGCTTCTGTTTAGTGACTGAGGTCTTAAAGGGTTCAAGGTGAGTGTCTGTAGGTCATGCTACAGACCTGTGAGTACAGGGACTGCTGTGTCCTCCTCTTCCTATGGATTTTTCCTCATCTGTCTCCCAACTCCTAGCACACAGAATAAACCAACACACACAAAAAACAAAATGAACAAACAAGAAAAACAAAAAACACCAAATGCCTTGCTGTCGAGTTGATTCCACTCATAGTGACCCTATAGGACAGAGTAGAACTACCCCATAGGGTTTCCAAGAAGGGGCTGGTGGATTTGAACTGCCGACCTTTTGGTTAACAGCTGAGCTCTTAACTATTGAGCCATCAGGGCTCCAGCAAAGAGATTAAGTGCTCATAAATGTCTACAGAATGAAAGATTCCAGGAATGTATGTGAGGTCAGAGTTGTAAGAGATTGTGTTGAATATATTCTGACTCCTCAAGTTATTTATCTATTTATTTTCTTATTCTCCTCGATCTGTGATATTAGCTTTGCTTTACTGTTTGTCTCTTCGCAAAATGAAGGGCAAGAAAATAGTTCCAGTCATTAGAAAACTTCAGCAAAATTGCCATCACATACCTGCCCATGAACCAAGAGGGTGGGAAGGCAGGTCTAAGTTGTCCTGTAGCCCAAGAAGAGCTTATGATGGCTCAGTTTCCAGAGGCTCTTTGTCTCCAAGGATACAAAACACACCCTTAACTCACTTCCTGGCTGGAATATATCTGATTGGTTGGACTACTTGAAATCATATGCTAATGACTGAAGAGCACTTTTTTTCTCCTCAGTATGAAATATTGGTCTTTTGGGAAGTGAATCTTCCACCTTAATCCCACAGCATTTTGTATGCTTCATTGTGACATCAGGCAGGATGGGCTGGGAGGAAATGCTCTGCACTGAACTGGATTCTTAGGCCTATAGATGAGATACTGTTAGAAAATGGGGTCTTCACTTTGCACCTCAGTGTCTTCGTCTTTCAGACTAAACTAAGATTCTTTTTTTTTGCCTTTACATGCCAAATAGGTAAAGGTGAACAGAAGGGCTGTGACGTATTATTGCATATCGGAAAAAACAAAGGTTTTAGACCAAACTTAAAAATGCTCCCTATGGAATCGCTGCAGGAAGAATGTACATGGAGCTCAGCCTTGGAACCCAAGAACCTATTAATAATTAAGAATAAGAAAAGATCACAGATTGAGCATGAGCTCTGTGCCACACCTTGCACTAACTGGCTTATACACAATATTTCATTTAATATTCACAATGATGATGAGGCAGGCTTTATTGCTATTGGCTTATTATAGACAAAGAACCCAAGACCAAGGGAAGGTAAATAAATTTATAAGTAATGGATCCCAATTTGAGAGCTTATTAACCCACAACTTCCCAGTCAAGAGCTAGAGCCCTGGAGCGATTTGTGAGGACACCCTAGATCTTAGATAATTCCTTAGTGGGCTAATATTTGGGTAGGAGAGTGAAAGTATGTATCTTTCCTGATCTCCAGCATGTGTTAAGTGCTCTTCCTGTGTTTTTCCATAGAGCTCTCTGGATATCACCATCCCATTATTCTGTATTGCAATTTTTGGTTGCTTGTTTCTACATTAGCCTAGGAGCTCCTTGAGGTTGACAGCTCTACCTTCTTCACTATGCTATCTGCAGAAGGGAATACAAAACCTGGCCCTTGACAATGCTAATAAATTCCCATGGAATCAATGAAGATGGATATCCATATATTCAAACATACAGTCAAGTTTTTGTCTGTAGTAGTTAGGGTTGCTTGGTGTAGAAGGGCAGACGACTAATCCTGTGATGAGTAAGGACCCACAGATGGGTGAATGGATGTATGGATGCATGGATGGAAGGGGGATGTGGTAGGACAGAATGCTTCTGTCAGGGGCTCTAGGAAGTTCACTGAAACGTGTTCTGAAATGTTGCTGTAACTCCTCCTTATCCTTCCCAGCCTCTTAGCACTGAGATGCCCAAACTATTCAACTTGAACAGTTTCTTGGTGCTCACAAATATTCCTAGGACCTTTCTGGGCCTTATGAAGAACCTGCTTGCTCACAATTTCTTCCTCACATGTAGTCTGTATGGGTCCTGTTACCATGTCAGCCCTCTTAAAGCACACTGACCATTCTGGGCTGAGGTTTTCCAGTGGGAGAAGCCCTAGGACTGGGCATAGGTGGAGTGATATCAGACAGTGTCCAAGTTGGTGTTACTTCCATCCCAGTGCTGGACACAGCCTTGGCCAGGTGTTGTGAAGGCCCCAGGTGAAGGGGGCCATTGGAAATTCTGAAAGGGTGTGGAGTGCACCACCCAGCCTATTGGAGAAGGGTGGGAGCGAAACCAGCAGATGTGCTAAAGGTTCTGTTTTCAGTTCCCCAAAGGGTCTTCTCCTTGACCAAAGCAGTGTGACCGTTGCCTTGACAGTTGCTATCTTGGTCCCTGGGAATCTCCCTCATATGGTGGCATTATTTTTTTAGTCTTCTCAGGTTAGTCACCATGAAACTGGGTAATAACCAACCTGGGGGTTGGGATGATTTGGGGTGTGGTTGAGCCTGAGAGATGTGATGGTGGAAGATGTTGGAGTACCAAGAGGGACCTTTGGTAAATGAGTTACTTTTCCAAACTAGACCAATATTCCTCCTAGTCATCTTAGACTGGTTAACTATCCATTTTTGCAGAGGTTCATGGATTCTTCCTCTACGACGTCTGTAAATAATTCACTATTGCATGTAGCAAAACATAACAGATAGAAGGAGCACCGGCCTCGAATCTCATTTCTGTCCTAAGTGACAAGCCCATGTCATTCAGCCTCTGCTCTTCAGTCTCCTCGTTTGTTAAATGAGGGATTTTATTTCTCACCCCCTTTCTCACTATAAGAGTTTTTGATACTTTCCCCCTGAAAATACCGACCATAAATAGTAGCTGTTGAAGGGCCAGCACTGTTTTAGGGTTAGGGCTGTTGATCAGACTGGTTGAGTTTGAATCCCGATTTTAGGACTTCCTGACTGTGTGACCTCGGACATGTCATTTACTCTTTCTCTTATTTTTCTTATCTGTAAGAAAGAGGTAATGAAAGCTACCCAGGGACTTGCTGGAGGAATCAGTGACATGATGGTATCTGGTATCTGGTACACTGTGAAAGAATGATGAGGAACTGAGGAGACAGACAGGGAAGAGGGAAAGAGAGGATAAGAGGAAAAAGACATTGCATATATGAGAATGGAGAAATGAACATGAAGAAGGAATAGGAAAGAAGAGAGAAAGTGTGGAGAGGTGTGGGAAGAAATCCGAAAAGCAAGGTTCATAGGGGTTGTCTGTTAGGGTGCTTATAGGGGGTCTATTTTCATGTCAGTGGTCTTTAAGAACTCAGGGGAGAAATTGGCAAGTGGAGTCAAGGAGAAGGGAATTGGGCAATGGTAAGAGGACTTCCCAGTGAACTTCACTCTTCTTCTCCATCTATTTTCTCTTAGCTTCATCCTGCACAGATCCTTTACTTGCTAACTTCAATCTACAAGGTCTTTCCAGACTTCTAAACCTATGAAATCTGTGACACACGTTTATTGGGGAAGTCCTGACCAATTCCCACCACATCTGTGCACCTCTCTGCATCTGTGCCTGTGGACACTCCCTTCTGTTCTGTTGACCAGTTGCTCTTGAGTCGATTATGACTCACAGAGACCCCATGTGTGTCAGAATAGAACCGTGCTCCATAGAGTTTTCAATGTTTGTTTATTTTTTGGAAGTAGATTGCCAGGCCTTTCTTCTGAAGCATCTCTGGGTGGACACGAACCTCCATCGTTTCAGTTAGCAGCTGAGTGCATTAACTGCACCCCAGGACTCCTCTTTTCTATTACTGTGGGTGAGCCATCAGTGTTCCTAGCTAAGGGGAACACCTCCCCCTGTGTTCCAACCACCACCTTTCACCTACTTAATGGACATGCACCAGCAATTCTCTCCTCTCTCCTGCAACATCAGATTTTCCCTTTCTACTGAACCAATGATATGAAAACAATGATGTGGGAAACAAAGCCCAGTAATTTATCCTGTATATTCCGAAGTCAGGTCACCTGTGCTCACCAATGGGGACAGAGCTGTGGAGCCCATGGCCTGTGTCCTAGCTACCCAGCCTTAAATCTTCTAGTAGACACTTTGACCAACAATTTAGTACAGTGAAATGTTACTTCCAACTTTGGTAGCTATTTTTTAAAAAAATATTTTTTGTGTTTTACAAAGTTTATTAAGAAAATGTTCTGCATCCCACTTTGGTGAGCGGCATCTGGGGTCTTAGAAGTTAGCGAGTGGCCAGTTAAGATGCATCAATTGGTCCCAACCCACCTGGAGCAAAGGAGACTGAAGAAAACCAAAGACACAAGGAAAGTATTAGTCCAAGAGACAGAAAGGGCCACATAAACCAGAGACTTCATCAGCCTGAGCCCAGAACTAGATGGCGCCCGGCTACCACCAATGACCTCCCTGACAGAGAACACAACAGAGAGTCCCTGGCAGAGCAGGAGAAAAGTGGAGTGGAGAACTCAAATTCTAGTAAAAAACCAGACTTAATGGTTTGAGACTGGAAAGACCCCAGAAGACATGACCCCTGGACTCTCTGTTAGCCCAAAACTAAAACCATTCCCGAGGCCAACTCTTCAGACAAAGATTAGACTGGACTATGGGACATAAAATCATACTCGTGAAAAGTGTGCTTCTTAGCTCAAGTAGATACATGAGACTAAATGGGCAGCTCCTCTCCAGAGGTGAGATGAGAAGGCAGAGAGGGTCAGGAGTTGGTTGAATGGACATGAGAAATCTGGAATGGAAAGGAGGAGTGAGCTGTCACAGTATAGGGAGAGCAACTAGGGTCACATAACAATGTATGTATAAATTTTTGTATAAGATACTAACTTGAATTGTAAATTTTCACTTAAAGTACAATTAAAAAAAAAAAGAAAAAAATTATTGTGTTTCAGGTGAAAGTTTACAGAGCAAATTATTTTCCCATTCAACAAATTGTACACAAAGTTTTCCATGACATTGGTTGCAATCCTCACACTGTGTCAACACTCACCCCATTTATTTCCGCCCTGGATTCCTTGTTTCATTTCATCTGGTTTTCCCACCCCTTCCAGCTTTCTCGTCTATGCTTTTGAGCAAAGGTTGCCCTTTTGTTCTAGTATAATTATTTGCTCTATGGAGCACATTCTTTTCGAGTGTTATTGTTTATTTTATAGGCCCATCTATTGCTTGGCTGGAGGGTGGTTTCTGGGAATGGCTGCAGTTCTAAGTCAGAGGGGTGTCATAGGGTTATGGTCTCGGTGGTTCCTCCAGTCTCTATCAGGCCAGCAACTCTGGCCTTTTTTTAACAGATTTGATTTTTTGTTCTACATTTTTGTGCCACTCTATCCGAGACCGTCTATTGTGATCCTGCCACCTTGGTAGCTTTTATAAAAACCCTGCTTCTCCCCCAGCATAGGTACCCAGGCCAAATGGCACCTTCTATGGGAAATTGAAAAGGCCTAACATAAGACATGATCTTAATGGGTGCTGGAGTTTTAAGAAAGAACAAAGAGAGAGTTGTTAGGTTGGAGGGACACAAATTGAAGAGCTAGGTCTTGGAATTGTCAGTGCCTGGAACAGAGCATGGTGTAAAATGATAAACAAACAAGCAAACACATAAACAAACGTGTCAGCTTCCTATTTCGCCTTCCTGTGTCAGTTATTATAATCCCATCAGTCAGCCTTTTCTTCCTCTCCATCCTCCTCTATCTCCCTCTTCGCCCCATCTCACTTTCTTTCTCTCCATCTCCTTTCCTGTTCTTTTTTAAAAATTTGTTTACTGATCTCGTCTTGTCCCTTCCCTTTCCACCAAAATAATATGTTCAACGTGTAGACTTGCTCAGAGACTTGTGGGAGGGAATGTGTTAGCACCAACTCTAAGAAACATGGTTAAATTCTGAAAAACTCTTCTTTTATAGAAAAACAGCTAAAAATGGAAAGCTACGGCCCATTTTTGAAGCCATAGAAGATCCCACTCTAATATATGGACTTTAGAGCTAGAAAAGGACACATTCAAAGTCACTAATCCCCTTACAGACAGGGTGAAAGAGGCTCAGATGTGCCCGAGGGTACTTGGGATGGCATGGGTGGATGATAGGAGCAGCAGGTGGGGGTGGTGGGTTAGCAGTTGGACCACCCCATCTCGTGACAGTAAACATTTATTATTATTCTAAATCCACTGCCAGCTACCAGGAAGTCTTAAGTTTTCTCACTGCATCTACATAGAATCCATACGCTGTTTCCAAGATGTCCATGCATTTATAATCCCAAATAGTAGATGTCCAGCTCTGCACTATGGTGCCAGACCTTACTGGTACATATAAGGCAGAAGTAAAGAAAGAGAGGAAAAAGAGAAAGAAGAAGAAAAGAGAAAATATTAAAGAGGGAAGAAAGAAAAAAAGGGAGACAAGAAAAAAGAAAAAATGTAAAAAATATCTCTGCCAAGGAAAACTAAAAGGGTCTTGCTAAGATATGGCCCCACCTATGGAGGGGTTGGTATCTCTCCCCTCAGGAACGATCACTGTTTCACTTGGTAAGCCATGCAGTTATTGAGATTCTCTCTCTGCCCTGGAGAAAGGATACCAACCCTGCCTCAGGTGGGGCCATGTCATGGCAGCATCCTCCTAGTTTTCCTTGGCAGAGATCCTTTTCATATTCTTTCTTTTTTCTTGTCTCCCTTCTTTTCCTCCCTCTCTCTTTAATATTTTCTCTTTTTCTTTTCTTTCTCTTTTTCCTCCCTTTTCTCACTTCTGCCTTATATCTACCAGTAAGGCCCAGTCGTGGCCATGGGGCTTTGGAAACAAAGACTTAGCTTACCCTGAAGATCAAGGAAAGCATGGAGGACCCATTTAATAGGCAGTACTCACTGAGATTTTAGTATGTGCCAGACTGTGTGACGAACTCTACATGCACTATCTCTTAATGTGGAGTCCAGGTGGCACAGTGGTTAAGAGCTAGGGCTGCCAACCAACAAATTAGCAGTTCGAATTCACCAGCTGCTCCTTGGAAACCCTATAGGGCAGTTCTACTCTGTCCTGCAGGGACACTGTAGGTCAGAATCGACTCGATGGCAAGGAGTTTGGCTTTTTTGGTTTTATCTCTTAATCTTTACACTTTTTAAAAAATTTATCAGGTGGTTACTATCATTATCTGCATCTTACAGGTGAGAAAGTTAGGCTCACAGAGTTTGAAAAACTTGTTCAGAGTCACACAGACAGTAAATGGCAGAGTGAGGCTTTCTGACATTCATGGCCAAAAAGTATGCCACTTCCTACAAGAAGCAGCCTGGATCTCTTGTCTGTTTGGACAGAACATATGTTGACCTGAACATTCTGGATTCTAGAAACTCTCAGAGCCTGTGGCAGCCTGTTTCTGTGAATGGCTTCAGCCTGCCATCTTTGGGGGGCATGAACACTTGCTGGGGGCTGACTGGTCAGTGTAGACGGAAGTTCCTTGGGAACTGAGCTCTCCTCTCTGCCATCCCTGTTGCATTCATTTCCTAGGGCTGCTGTAACAAATCACTACAAACTGGGTGGCTTAAAACAACAGAAATTTATTCTGTCCCAGTTCTGGAGGCCAGAAGTCAGAAATTAAGGGGTCAGCAAGGTTGGTTCCTTCTGAGGGCTCTGAGGGACAATCTGTTCCTCTCTCCTAGCTTCTGGTGGTTGCTGTCAATCCTTGGCATTCCTTGGTTTGTAGACGAGTCACTCCAGTCTCTGCCTCTAACTTCACATGGCCTTCTTCCGTGTGTGTGTGTGTGTGTGTGTGTGTGTGTGTGTGTATCTGCAATCTCCCTCTCCTTATAAGGACATCAGTCATCAGATTTAGGACCCATCTTAATCTACCCAATACCAAGCAATGGTGTTTTCAATCGCCTCATATGCATGTGAAAGCTGGACAATGAATAAGGAAGACTGAAGAAGAATTGATGCCTTTGAATTACAGTGTTGGTGAACAATGCTGAACATACCATGAAGAACGAACAAATCTGTCTTGGAAGTAGTACAGCCAGATGTTCCCTAGAAGCAAGGATGGCGAGAATTTGTCTCACATACTTTGGACATATTATCAGGAGGGACCACTCCCTGGAAAATGACATCATGCTTGGTAAAGTAGAGGGTCAGTGAAAGAGAGGAATACTCTCAACGAGACTGATTGACACAGTGGCTGAAATGATGGGCTTAAATAGTGCAACAATTGTGAGAATGGTGTAGGACTGGGCAGAGTTTCGTTCTGTTGTACATAGGGAAGCTATGAAACGGAACCAACTCGCCAACACCTAACAACAACAACTGATCCAGTATAACCTCATCTTGATTACATCTGTAAAGACCCTATTTCCAAAGAAAGTCACATTCAAAGGTACTGAGGGTTAGGACTTAAACGTATTTTTTTGTGGGAAACACAATTCAACCCACAACACCTGTTTTCATTTGCGTGGGTCATGCTGCGTCTTCGCTTCAGAGTTTTGCTTTCTGAGGGAAGACTCTTGCTTTGGATTCATAGACGGATTAAAGGAACATGAGAGGTGGCCTTGATTGTTGACTTTGGCCTCCAGGGATTGATGAGGGTGTTTATGTACTATGAAGAGACATTCTCAAGTCTTTCTACTCAGGCCTCCAAAGTTTCAAAGATTTGATAGTAATGATTAGTCTCAAGAGGAAGAATGGCAAGTAGCCTCCTTATCCAGTTTTCATGTGACTGTCCCTTCCCACCCACTGCTCCAGTATTGACAAGTGAAAGAAAAAAGAGTAGAAAAACTAGATTATAGATTTATTGAGGGAAGAGACACTGTCTTAGTTATTTCTTTACCTCTGTCAGAGTGTATGCTGAGGAAGTAAATGTTTGTTAGATGGATGGGTAAATGAGAGGGGAAGGGGCCAGGGACCCCACAAAGAAGTGGAGGAGGAAAATCAAAGCTGGGTTTATATGCACCCACTATCCCCAAAACACACAACCTTTCATACGTGGGTTCCTAATATCTGCACCAGGTTAATGCTGTCTTTGTCCCCTTGTTGCAGCTCTGTTTCATTCTATTTCTGCATCTATACACTCCTGGTTATCCAGATGGAGGAGACCTTGGGAAGGTGGCATGTCTCACCCCTCTTCTGTACAGCACCTATGCACTAAGAGGCCGAATAGCATAGGACTCAAGAGAGCAAGTTAGCCAAATAAGGATTTGAGACTGGGCTCACTATTTACCAGCTGTGTGGCCTTGGCCTATTATTTATTCCTCTCAGCCTCTCTTATCTGCAAACTGAGTAGAAGGCATTTCTTTATGTGAACTTTTTTGAAATAAAACTACAAAAATAATAATTGCATAGCTCAATAAATGTTCACAAAGTAGCATACCCCAAGTTGAAGAGCAGAACTTTACCAGAACCACAGAAACCCCTTCTCATCTCCTGCCAGGTACTATTCCACCCCACCTCTAGCCGAGAGTAATTTTCATTCCAATTTCTTACGTCTTATTTTACTTTCACCTGATTTTGAACTTTATATAGATGAAAGCATATATAATGTACCTTTTGAATTTGGCTTCTCTTGCTTAACATCATGTTTATGAGAGATTCATCTATGCTGTGGGATACAGTTGCCATTTAATTCTCCTTGTTGAATAGTATTCCAATGTGTAAATACACCACAATTTAATTACCCATTACATATTTGTGAACATTTGGGTTATTTAGTCTTTGACTTTTATAAATGCAGCTGCTCTGAACATTCTCACATACTTTTTGGTGGACAGGTGCACTCAGCCACCTAAGAGTGGAATTGCTGGCTTCTAGAATGTGAACATCTCTCAGCTTTATAGAAACTGCCCAACATTTTAATGGACATTTTTAACCTCACGGTGTAGTGAGGATTAAATTGGGTTATATAAAGCATTCCATCTGGTCCTTGGCAGACAGGACACCTTGAATACATGTTTAAAAATGTAATGAGGCCATAATATTCTATAAGTTAAAGTACTATAATGGGTGTAATACTACTGCTTGTTAATTTAGGTTGTTTATTTTATGTAATGTTGCAGTGAATGTCTTTTTTTATAGTTCTTTTCTTCTTTTGAAAAGTTTGCTTTGGGTAAATTCTCAGGATGGGGTAAGGGAATCAAAGGATATGTGACCGTAGGGACTGTCACGCTTGGAAAGGCTATGAGGCTTGCTGGAGAGTGGAGAGCAAGGAAGCCAGCCTTTCATACTAGGGTGCAGGGAAGAGAGGCTGTGAAGACGGGGGTTTCTGGGTTTTGTGGAGGAGTGTCTTACAGAGGACGGTAGGGTCAAATGGAGGATGACTTTTGTAAATGCTGGTATATTTTAGGGCAACTAAATAGCTAGTTCCTTAGAAGGGAAACTGAGTAATTTGAAAAACAATGTATAACAACCACTAAATCAGGAAGGAGAGCAAAACCACAGGTGCAAGGCATTTTCATTTTTATTCTTTTTCCACAAATATTAGTATGATTAAAGTTAAAGAAGAGGAGAAGGGGGGACGAGATGGGTGGGTAGCTGCAAGGCTGAAATAGGGATAGGTGTTTTGTGGGGAAGGGGCCAGAGGCCTAAGGAGGGGAGGGGGTGAGGCTGGGACTGAGGACCAGACATGGATGCCTCAGTAGGCCTCCCTCTAACACTCGTCCCTGATGAAGCTCTCGACGATAGGCGAGGACAGGGTCTTATGCGTGACCTCGCAGGAGTAGCGACTATGGCTTTTGTACTCGGTTGAGGGGATCGTCAATGTGCTACTGAGACTGTAGGTACCCTTGCTGTCCTGCTCTGTGAAGCTGTTCTGGAAGTTCTTTGTCTGGTCGGCATTATCCACCTTCCACTTCAGGGTGATGTCTCTGGGGTAGAACTCATTCACTATGCACACTACAGAAGCACTTGCTGTGCCCAACTGTTCCAAAGATGGTGGGAAGATGAAGACTGTCGGTTTAGCATCAGCCCCTGAGGAAGGAAGCACAGCAGATTGTGTTTAAGCAACGCGGGACATTTTCCATTTGAGTGCACTGTTTGTGGACAATCACAGAGCATGCTAGGGACAGACATACAGAAAGCAGCATGCTTATTCAGTATAATTGCAGCAGTGAGACCAGAAAGCAAATTTCTAATCTGGATGATTTTGAGTTTTTCCTCAAGAACCGTTTTAAAAAGTTCTAAATTGCTTTGTTTGAGTTCTTTGAAGCCATTCTGAGGCCTTCTTGTATGCTTATCTGACCTCGTTTTTCTTTCAACGGTGTGGCCTGCCTCCTGCAGTAAACTGATCCCTCAGGCAAAGGAACACAGCCACTTCATCCGAGCCCTCAGAGTTTTGAAGTCAGAATAGGTCTTGGCGCCTCCATGTGGGGCAGAAGAGGCAGCGGCTGTGGGAAGCCTCTGTCGCCTGTCTTTCCCGGCCTCTCTCCGAGGACTGCCTAGTAACGTCAGGCTGTCTTTCCATCTCCTCCTCTTCTTCCCGTGGCTTGGTGGAGTAGGTTCACCCTGCACAGTGGGCCCCAGGCTCTGTGCCTGTGCCTAGGAGGGTGTAAGCTCCCTCACCCTCTGTGATCATGCCAGCAACTCTCCCACCACCGACAGAGGCCTCAAGTGAATCCCAGGCTATTCTGATGATCTGTAACCACATGGGGGCAATTTTCAGCCAGACCGGAAGTGATGTGATGACGTGGGGTCAACTGTAATCTTGGCCACCTGCTTAGGAGGAACTGGCTAGCTTCAGTTCTGACCTTGAGCAGCTGCCAGATGGCCCCCTGGAAATCCCCCTCTGTGGAGATTCAAGCCAGCGGCCGGACAGCAAGTCCCTGGACGGCCACATTCAGTTTGTTCTCATTTAAAGCTAAAACTGACAAATCAAGACTGCTTTGCTGGGAGAAGTTAACAGATAAACGTACAGGTTATTATAAAGCCAACCTCACTGTTAACCAAGAAGTTCAACATAAGATACTGAACTTCTAATGCTTGATATTTTCTTCCCTTCTAACCTTCATAACAAATTATTTTCAGAGAATTGTGTAACAAAATAATGTGATCTCTAGAAATTAAGGAGGGAGAAACCATTCTATGAAGATATTCTTATCTATGATTCCTTGATAGCTTTAAACTATCCATACTGCATTAAAATATTAAACAATTAGCACAGTTAATATGGAAATTATTTCCATAATCTATTGGCTTTATATAGAATTTTAAGGGCCTTAAATTGTCATGTCAGGTTGTTCCAGATCAGAATAAACCTTCTTAAGCATCAGATTTGAAATCAGCTGGGGTAAAAAGACCCAAATTATTAAACTGTATTAGAGGCTATACAATTAAAATATCCATATCAAAATTTTTCTATCATAAAATTAAAGTATTACAACATGTTTATATTAAGTTTTTAGTAATCACATTTATATATGATTACAATATTTGTGCAACTGAAATATCACGGTCCTATCGAAGCAGTTACGTTTTTGAAAATTGAAAACATGTCACAAATTTATATCCGACCCCCCACCCTGCCCAGTTACCATACATTCTTGGTATTTAATGTGAACTCAGTAAAAAAAAAGTTAACTGATCAAGCCCTCAGTGATCAAACTGTTGGCATTAAATTTGATTTTTTTTTTTTGCTGATGTGGACTTTACCCTGCAAAAGGTATATATATTTATTTCTTTGGGATTGAGCTCTTATTATTTAAATAAGTCTGATGAGGATATTGAAATGATTCTATATCACTGAAAAAAATTACTTTAAGTTTTTTATAGTCGGAGTCCACCTCAGCGGCAGCTGACAACAACGACAATGAATGCGAATTTTCTGTTTAAAATTTCTAATAAATTAATCTTTCACCTAGTCTTCCCATGTCAGCTCAGTGCCCACCACAATTCTGTTCTCTTCTTGTTAGATTATTTTTTATCATTGTGCATCAGGAAAGCAAGCCATGGCAAAGTTAATTGTATTAGTGAGCGGTTGCCGTGGTCTTTAGCGGCCAGGCGGCTCTGCCACTCGAGCGTCACGGCGTGGCCCCAAGAGTCAGCTGTGAAGAAAGACCGCCGAAAGGTCTACAGACCACGCTAGCTGAGCCATGGCCTCCTTGGCGGTATAAAAATGTGGCCAAGTAGTAACATGGCCAATTATAACAACAATAAGGAGGAAAAAAGAGAACTCTTTAGAATCTTTCCTACTTTTCTACAAGTTCAAGAGTGTTTAAAAAATGGGATTATTTTACTTTCCTTCATTTTAAACATTTCTTTGAAACTGGGCTTTTGGGAACAATAGTCTTCCTACCATTATGATAAGAGATAGTTTCAAGTTTAGTCTAATGTACAATTTGGATTAAAGAAAATAGGAGACAATTTGTCAAGACCTCACTTCCATGGAACCTCTTGACCTTATAGACATTCTATGCTGATTTGCACAGTTTGTCACTCACATAGACTGTAAAAATGGCATTGCTTTTAATTCTCAATTAAGCCACCTCTTCTACATGGCAAACAAGTATACTTCTCTAACTTTTTCCTGATTTTTAGGTCATACTATTGATTTTTATAGTTATAAAACAATTTATCATGTAGAAGAGAGAAAACACACTAAGAAATACATTTCTCTACTTTTCTTATCATACATACTGAGCAAAAATCAATAAAATGTTTGGCAAAACTCAATGAAAATGAATTTACTCTTGCTCTTCAAAACTCCAAGGGTTCCTTATTCATCTACACTATTCTTTTTTCTTTCAGTCATTTGATTCAGACTAATTTAATCTTTTTTGTCTCCAAATCCACTTTTAGAGATAAACTTAACTTTTGAAACTGATGATAAGTCTGAAATGCTCTCAGTTACACATTTCCACAAAACTTATATTTAAGCCTCTAAAAGTCAATGCTGACAATTAGACCCAAATTTCAGAAGGCAACAGAGAAAAATTACTTATGTTTAATCTCTGAATGGGTCTCTTGACTGAGGGTGATCCACAGGACTGGCTTACTTTCCCCTCAACAAAAGCCTCTTTTTGGGGCTAATCTTACTAGATTGACCCACACAGAGGAAACTGGCAATTTAGACTAGCTCTTTGCTTTTCCTAGAGAAGAACTAATTTTTAGTCCCTTCCTCATCTGACTTTAGGAGGAATCCCATCCTTTTCAGAATTGACCTCAACTCATACCCCAAACATAAAAACCCCCAGATTTCACAAATCTAGAAGAAAAAAGGTTGGAAAAGTGCACTTACGTTTGAGTTCCAGCTTGGTCCCAGCGCCGAAGGGAGCCACAGTGATGGCTCTAACACTTGCCCCCTCAACAAAACCCCCTTTTGAAGCTAATCATACGAGATGGGCTAATTCAGAGAAATATCTCGCTCTCTCTTTCCCATTCTCCCCACAAATCCTATTCTCACAAATTCAACAAACTGTCTGTTTGCTCAGCTTTGAAGTTGATAGATTTTCTGTTCTTTACTTAAAGGTCACTAGAAATGGTCCATTTAACTGAAATGTCACAAACTCACACAAATGATATGATGGGACAAAAACTTCGCAAATAATTGAGCAAAACTGTACTTACGTTTGATGTCCACTTTGGTCCCTCCGCCGAAACTGGCTTCTGCTGTACTCCAAGAGCACAGTGACTCCTCTTAACTTCCCCCTCTACAAAAACCTTTCCTGAGTGAGATGGAGAGCCCTCCTCCCCAGTTAAGTTATTTTGATTAGGAAATTAAAAAAATTAGCTATCACTGAGCCTGCCGTGGAAGAATTTTCCCTCCTCTGTACACAATCTGGGAATGAAATTTGTTATATCTCTGACATCCAACTATTGAAAACTCACAAAAAGGAGTAAAAAGCAAACCAATTAGACAGAAACAGTGAAGAATCAGTCGAATACTTACTTTTGAGCTCCAGCTTGGTGCCACCGCCGAAACTATATACACAGTGGTTCCTCTTAACCTCCCTCCTGTAAAGAAACTGAGCTTCCCTTTCTGACAACTGAGCAAGGCTCTGTCCAGAAGCTATTATTATGCTCCCCAGTACATTTCTGAAGCTATCACTTAGAAAAGTTATTCTCACACAATAACTGGATTTTGTTCTTCATAGAAAATGTATGTTAGTCTTAAGTTTGCCTACAGGCTTTATCTTTACCTGGAGGATGTTAGAGTTTGGCTTCAAAGAGCCAGTTATAGGTTGCATCAGAGACACAGCGACGACAAGACACAGACAGCGGAGGAAAGAAAGTTTAGATTTTACTCACATTTGGTTTCGAGCTTGGTCCCTGAGCTGAACGTCCACCACAGTGATAGCTCTTCATTGTCTGGGCGTACGAAAACCCTTCTCACTGAAGGGGGACAGAATTCAGGGCCAGCTGCTGTATTAACTCCCCTTTGAAGCAGGCAAGCAGGTGTGGGAGTCTGGAAGTTTCTCTGAAGAGGAGAATTTTTGTTTTCTTAGGTGAAATCTAAAGTCCTAGAAGACAGTATATTTATGTCGATGAACTGATTGTACTTTCTTTAGCAATTTACCACAACTGGACTGCTTTTTTTTTTGAAAGTACACTGAATGCAGATTACCTAAAACAAACAAACAAATTTAAAAAATAGGCACTTCACACCGTCTCCTGGGAGGAGGGGATCTTTTGCAGAGGGCAAGCCTCATTCAGTGTAATTATGGAATTTTTTAGATTCTCTCAGTTAGTAATAATGACATTAATGTCTTCCTATTTGAATCTCTCCTTTGCCAGGATGTTGTTTCACAAAGGCAGACTAAATGTATACCAAATCAAGGCACAAATCTTACTTTGAAATGTGTTTTGGAAATAAGCTACTGATGACATGTGAAACAAAAACAAAGAGCAATAGAGTAGTGAAGTAGATTTATTTGATCAATCGGTCTGTTGTCATAGGACAGGAATTGCTCAGAGGGGTATCCACCATGTCTCATTGAGTTGAACCAGGTTCATGCTGTCTTCAGAGCTTCCAGAGAATCATGACATGCCATGGTTCCATCAAGGGCACCGAAGACGTCATTGTGTTTTGTGTACAGCTTCGTTTATTGTAATGTGGTTTCCCTCTTAACTTTCCATCTTTAACCTCAGCATACATTGCTCCCACCATACTAAACCCCTTACAACCCTACTATGGTCTCCAGCTTTTACAAAACACTCCCTCTGCTTGAAACACTGCCTACCTGATTTAACTTGTAAGCAACTAATTTCCTTTCAAGATTCAACTCAAGAGAGACCTTCTCTCGAATTATCACCAACCGGTGACCTGGCTTTGCAGAGTACAGCAGCAGGTCATTGGGCCTAGAACACCCAATTGCTCTTATGTGCTGTCAGCAAACATTTGCAGAATGAGTGGAAAAAATGAATAATTAAAATAGAAAAATAGACCAGTGCTGATAAATTACAATACTGAACATTGCAATAGTAAGTTTTATAAGAGAAATTGTAACTATAATTCTAAAGATTAGGAGTAGGTTCCTTTTATTCTGTCATTGGGAACTTTGTTAGTTACTTTGAATAACAAAACAAGCAGGAAGTCTTTCCTAAAGATGAGGAAAGAGAAGAGTCAAGTTGGAGTTAGAGAGAAGAGAGAAATTGGCAAGTTGAATTTAAGTGTGCAAGATAACCGACCGAGGATATAGCTAACATGGATCCTAAAGGGGATAAAGAGTGGCTTTCTCTGCATAGATACAAGCAATATCAACCACCATAGTTGATATTTATTGGGCATTTACTAGGAATCAGGCATTGTACATGGACTGTCATACTTAATTTTCCCTTCTGCCCCAACTGTATGAAATAGCAACTAATATTATCCCCTATTTTGTAGATTAGGAAACTTGAGTGCAAAGAGGTTAAGTGACTTTCTCATGACTGTAAGTGGCAGGGCTGGAATGTGAACTCGAGTTCATACACTTAACTGCACTGCAGATTAAACCCTGGAGGAGAGGGACTCAACAGAAGCAGCATGTATGGCAGAAAATGCTGGAGTGGGGGGAAGAAAAAGAAAACTTCTAGACTGTCCTAGGGTTGGAAATGACTGGATAAGTGTGCCCAGATGTATATACAAGACTGCTCACTGAAATGTTGTTTAAAACATGAAAAATAGAAAACAACTGAAATCTTCATCAGTAGAGGCTTGGTTAAATAGCTATGGTAGAACCATAGCGGAATTCAAAGCAGCAGATAATATGATGAAGTAGGTCGCTATATAGTCACATGGAAAGTGATTATGAAAGGGCAGGCCACTAAATGGGATGTATGGTGTGATATCATGATCCCATTAAAACCGAATCTATATGTCTATAAATGAGTGCTAATTCTTGAAGGATACACAACAAATTGTTGTCAGTAGTTATCTTCTGGGATTACAGGGGTATGTTGTGGAGGGAGGAAGAGCAATGGTACTTTGCTACCCTTCTGTATATTATAGATTATTTGATTTTTTAAATTATGTGAGTTCATTAATTTTATAGTCTTCAGAAATAATAAAACCATACTCATTTTTGAAAAAAGTAAACTTTGACATTGCCTATTAGAATTCTCAATATTCATGCGCAATACAAACATACGTATTTAAAAATTTTTTAACCACACATGCATACGTTTTCTTTGTTGATTCAATAATTTTCTATAAACTTGAAATCAAGAGTGCAAAAAATATAAGACCTCCTCTTGTTCTTTATATGAGAAACTCTTATAAATGTAAGAGATGTAGGGGTTACATGGGGGCTGGAAAATGGGAAAGAAAAAGAGGACGTGGCTGTACGAAGTGTATCTATTCCTAAACAAGGAAATGAGGTCTAATGTGAAGGGTGTAACTGAATGGCTGCTAAACTGCTAGTGGAGGAGAGAGAGGAGAGAGAGGGAGAGAGAGGGTGCTCGAGAGAAACTCTCAAAGCAGTGCACATTTATAAAACATTTTGAACACAATTGATAAATAAAAAAGTATACCCTACTAATAAAAGATGGTTATCTTAAGAACCATTGTGACAAGAATTATTTCATAGATCACACATAATAGTGATTGACAGGAGTGGTTGTTGTGATGTTTGTTGCAACTTGTGGAGAAGCGGTTGAGACCTTCAATATGTGTGTGGTTTGTTATTTGAAGGCAAAGGATATCTCAGAAGCATCTATGAGACTTTACCAGGATCTGCCACTCCACAAAGTGTCCATGATGAACATTGATAAGATAGATTTATTGAGGAAAGGCAAAGTGCCAGTAAAACAGTCAGAGGTTCTTGGATTTAATGTACAAGAGTGATGGAAACAGAACTTCTTGGGGAGCATTCCAATAAATTCCTAACTGAAGCTGCTTCCCATTTGAATCTCAGCAAAGTTAGATTCTCAGAATAAATTCTAAACTGCTGGTGGAGGAGAGAGAGGAGAGAGAGAGAAAGAGTGAGCAAGAGAAAGAGTGACAAAGAAAGAGGGAGAACTCTTAATGCAATGCATCTCTATAAATTATTTTTAAAACAATTGATCTGCTATCTTATCAAAGTTCCTCAGGTCTAAACTTTGAAGAAACACTCTTTTTGCTTTTTATCTGACATGATTAGCTAGCCTGTTTGGGGAGGTCCCCCTCACATCAGCGATACAGTAGATCACCCAGTGTGTCCGGAACGCAATGGC
>NW_004444252.1:890965-918075 GCF_000243295.1 Trichechus manatus latirostris
TGTGCTCTTTTGGGGAGGTCCCCCTCACATCAGCGATACAGTAGATCACCCAGTGTGTCCGGAACACAATGGCGTAGTTGTGCCCTCAGCAAGGGTTGAGGGATAGTGGCTTCCTACCTGGCTCTGGAATATTTGTGTCTGATAATCCATCTTGATGTCTGTGGTTCAGTATTTTGCTTTCCTGCTCATCAGCCACGGTCGAGTCCAAGGTAGGTGATTCTTTTTGCCTTAGCTGGACTCCTCCTTAAGATCTCGATGTCTGTCACTTAAACCTGATACCCTATTAGAAGAGGAAGAAATCTGAGGCCCACATCCAGTGATGTTTAGAACACCATCATCTGCCTGTCCTCCATGCTACAGAATCAGGAATTGACATCTGCCCTAAATCCCCAAGGGACAAAGCTAGATCCCATTTGTCAAGAAGCAAGGAGAAGAGGAGTCCTCTTGAGAAGGAACTGCTTCTTTGTTGCTTCAGAACTGTGTCTGTTTTCACTCATCTCTGAAGAAAGATGTGCTGGGAGAAGCAAAATCCTGTGCTTGAATACGTGGAAAGACGTGCCATAAACATGACCCAAGAGTCTGGTCCCACTCTGGAAACTGTAGACTCATCTTGTTTCCAAGAGGACACTCCCAACCAGTTGCTGTAGAGCTGTCTCTGACTCCCGGTGACTCCATGTGTGCCAGAGTAGAACTGTGCTCCACAGGGTTTTCAATAACTGATTTTTCTGAAGTAGATCACCAGGTCTTTCTTCCTAGGTGCCTCTGGGTAGATTTGAACTTCCGACCTTTCAGTTAGTAGCTGAGTACATTAACTATTTGCACTACCCAGGGACCCCAAGAGGACACTAGGCTGCAGGTAACTTTTACTTCCTAGAATGAAAGATAAAACCGCAGCGTCCGTGTCAGAGTTTATAAGCTGGGAGGGGCCCAGGCGCCGAGATTTACATGTCGAGTGCTGTGGCTTCCTGCTCCTGTTACACAGTGATGAGGAGACCAGCTCCGAGAGCTCTGCTCTGGAGTCCCTTGCCCTCGTCCACCTGCCTACTTGGCATCTGGCTCTCATCTTACAGTGGAGAAACCCACCACAGACAACCACTGTGATCAGGCTAATTCTGGATAGAACTGTGACATCTGTAAATTCTGGTTGGTTTTTCAGACTTTGTTGTCAGAGTCATCAGGTCCATCACTGACACTCTACTCTTCTCCCTGCTGGCTCAGGGCCCACCATTGGGCACCCCTTCCTCTGGTCTTTCTTCCCTTGGGTAAGGGCCGTGGCTCTGGATCTTTCTTGCCCATTGCCTCCCCTCACCCCTTCCTACCTCTAATATGTGTATCCTGAGTCCTGTGTTAGGAGGATTCTGATCTCTCTGCTCTCTATTCCCATTAATGCTTCTGTTCGGCTTCTTGGGTCAGTTAAGTTGCTTAGCACTTGCCCATTTGTTTTCTGAGTTCTAATATTTTGCTGCTGCTGCCTCCTATTCTGTTCTTCCTATCCTTGAGGGTTGTTATTTCTTTAAATTAATATTCTAAAAAATCTTTTATGTATTTGAGGTGTTTTTGATTTTAAATGAGGAGGCATTGTGATAGAATGTATGCATTTAACCTGTTGTCTTTTTCTGGGTCCTCCTTTAATTGGCTCCTGTGTGTTCTAAATGGAGTTAAATTAGTTTGGTTCCTGGCTCTCCCATCCTCATCAGCATATACATTTAAGTGTTGTTAGTTTGGTGTTAGCGGTCTCTGTGTGGTACAAGTGGTTTGCACTCAACTACTAACCTAAAGGTTGGCAGTTCAAAACCAACCATGGGAGCTGCTGAAGAAAGGCCTGGCAATCTGCTTCTGTAATGATTACAGCCAAGAAAACCCTATGGAGCAGTTCTGCTCTCACACATGGTGTTATGAATCAGAATGGACTCGACTGCAATGGGTTAGTCTGGTGCTGGAGAAAAGAAGCACAGGTCCCTCTTTTTCCTCCCTTCCTGCAAGTGCCCTGGTAATCCTGGCTGAGACCTAGAGTACCAAACTTAAGATGGGAGGATAGGAAGAAGGCAGGTCAACAGGGGGAAAAAATTCCAACAATAAAAAACAAACATAGACTGAAACAAGGAATAATTTAGACCTTTTAATTCAATGTAATGGACCTATCCTCTACTTCCTCAGAAGAAAAATAAAAATGAGAACACATATGTTTTATAGTTGGAAAATCATAAAGGGTGTTATTAGCAGAACAAAAATTTTGAGGAAGAATCCAAAGATTTAAATTATGTGATTGAACTGATGGAGAATCTGGAATCTAGAAACTTCTATTCCATTGCAAAAATAGAAGGGGCCCTTGAAGCAGCCAGTCCCAGCCTTCCCCACAGAGCCCTTGAAACCCACACCTCAGAGTCATCAGGGCTGGGATTGCCCGAGTGGGTGTGTGGTGGAGAGCAGAGTAACATCTGAGCTGCCTGCCTTAGCTGGTGTACAGAGAGCTCAGCACTCACCTTCAGGCCCTGTGAAGAGTGATCGAAATGAAAAGGAATCAAGTTAACGGAGTGGAACAGCAACAGGATATAAAACTTCCAAACCACTAGAAGAAAAGATTGAACAAGTAAAAGTAAATGAATCCAGCAAAATTCAGGAAAGGGCAATAAGAAGTCAAGAGGAAAGTGTGACAAATAGAAATATAAAATAAGATGGCAGGACCAATTCCAAATGTAAGAGTCACAACCAATAATAAATGTTAAATAAATTATCCAAAACTTGAAAATAAGATGAAACAATGACCATGTGTCCTTTCAAAGTTCATTTGATTCTCTAGGGAAATAAAATTTGTTTGATTTCTATTTGCTACTGATTAGAGACCAGATTCTCTGAAGTTAGAGACTAACCTAGTGGATACCTAGAAAACGACAAATGATTATTTTCTGGTAGAGAAGATAACCCCCAAGCTTATGGTTTTACTATTCTACAGGACATTAAAAAGTTTTGCATCTTTTTTGGTTAGTTGAGCACACACACATCTATCTATGATTGAATAAGATTACTTTAAGCTGCAATATAGATCCTCCTTTGAACGAGTTTTGGCACCTTATGGTTCTGTTGTTAACAAATTAAGTTAATCTTTGATACATGCTCACAAAATATTTGCATGAGAATTTTATATTTTAATTTTTTGAAATTTATACTTTGACAATGTGAATAGGAAAACTTTAACAATTGAAAGGCAAGAGTGGATAAAACATGCAAATCCAACTATATGCTGTTTACGTGAGATACATCTAAAACAAATACATAAAATGATTGAAACTATTGTGATAGATGAAGATATGTCAGGCAACTGTTAATAGAAAACAGAAGTGACAATATGTAATATCAGAAAAATAGAATTAGATGAAAAAGCATTTCTGGGGACAAATTCAAATATATTAAAATAATGTATAACAAGATGATAAATTATAAGACTGAAGAGCCCAGACTATGGGAGCTATATATATATATATATATATATATATATATGTATATACATGTAATTTTTTAAAATAATATTTTACTGTGTTTTCAGTGAAAGCTTACACAGCAGATTAGGATCTCATTCAACAATTTCTACACAAATTATTCAGTGACATTGGTTACGTTTGTCACAATGTGTGAACATTCTCATTATTTCAGTTCTGGTTGTTCCATTTCCAGTAATCTAGTTTGCCCGCCCCCTTACCTTCTCGTCTTTGTTTTAAAGTAGTTGCTGACCATTTGGTGTCATAAAAATGATTTTTAAAGGAGCGCAGTACTCATGGTGATAGTCTTTATTTTGTGAGTCAATCTATTATTTAGCTAAAAGGGGAGAGTTTTGGTTCAAGGTTTAAAGAATATCTATCTCAGGGCAGTAGTCTTGAGGAGTCCTCTAGTCACAACCAATCCAGGAAATCTGGATTTTTTAAGAATTTCAGTGGGAGATATATTTTTATCAGATTGATGTATTTTTGTGAATATTGTTTGGGGAGCATGAAAGCAAGGCAGTGGGTATTGTGACTATGAATTTTCCTAGGGACAGGAGATGGATAAGCCTTGGGACTGGAGGAGTGGCATGTCCCCTAGCATTCAGGGAGTGTTAGAACAGCAGGCTGAGAAGTTCTGGTGGTGGAGAGGGTGGTGGTGGGGAGGGTCAAATCTCTCCTGGCCTCGTGGATGTTGTTCAAATGGGTTGCTCCTCAAATGTTCTTGTAACAGGAACAGTCTGGTCAGGTTGCTGCTAGTAGATGGGATGAAATGTTTTCATTCTCTGAGCTCTTCTCAAGGCTCAGAGTGCAAGTAGGGAGGTCTACCTGGCCTGGCTTGGATCAGGTGCTCACCCCTTAGCTAGAAGAGAGTGGCCCTGATGACATCCTCACCTGACTGCACTCAATCAGAAAAAGTAACTTCTCAAAAGGGGAGGTCGGCACACTCTTAGAAAACTCCAAGATGCGGTTAGGAAATAACATTCCTTACTTTCTGTTTATTCCATACATTTTAATCCAAAGCTTGTGAATCCGGATATTTTTGTTATAAATAAAAGATATAATTCGCCAGGAAGACTTAATAGTGATGAGTCTCTATGCTAAGTCATACTGCATCAAAATATATAAAGCTTTGGGAGGCAGAGTCAACATGGTGCTATAGACAGAAGCACCACGGCATCCCTCAACAGCAAAGACCTGAAAAACTAAGTAAAACAGATAGAATCATTAATCCTGGAACAATAAGCATCAAATGAAGGGATAAAGAACTCAGCTATGCACCCAATGGAGTAAGAACCTGACAGAGAACAGAGAACGAAGAGAGCTACGGAGTGGAGGTCCCCTAATAGCTAAGGAGGCATGGACCTGTCAGCCACCAAGAACGGCAGACAGGAAGTATGGGAAGGCAACTTCACGGAGTTCTCAGCAGGAGATAAAGCACCCAGTAACGAGGAATACACTCTTTTCCACCCCCCACCCTTCTTCCCTCTGCGTGGCCTCTGCTGCTTTCTGGTAGACCACAGCTGCTCAGTTGGAGAGATGCTAGCTCTCTGCCCTGCCCCCACCGGCCAGTTCCTTCAGTGCCATTTTTGTTGTTGTTGCTTTTTGGTTTGTTTTTTCCCTTCTCTGTCTCTTACCTCCTTCCTTTCCTCTCTCTCACCTAGCCAGTGCAGTGTGCCATCTCTGCTCCTTCTTGACAGGCTGTGCCATGCTGCTCAGCTGGGAAGCTGCTTTTCCAGTCCACACCGCCAAGCCAGTGGGCTCCCTCGGGACATTTTTCTTTTATTTTCTTGGTTTCTTGACTCTCTCTACCTTCCTTCCTTTCTTCTCTCTTGACCATGTGGCTGCATGTGCTGTTTCTACTGCCTTTTGACAGGCTGTGCCATACCACAGGGCTTCCCCAGTCCACACTGCCATACCAGTGGGCACCACCAGGGCATTTTTTTCTCAGTTTCTTGTCTCTCTCTACTTTCCTTCCTTTCCTTTCTCCCTACCACCTGGCCGCATATGTACTGCTTGGCTGGGGAGCCACAAGCACACAGCTTCCTCAGTCTGCAGTACCATGCCTGTAGGCTCCCTCAGGGCATTTTTTTTCCTATTCTTTTTTCCTTCTTCTTGGGTTCTTATCTCTCTCTACCTTCCTTCCTTTTCTTTCTCCTGACCACCTTGCCAAGTGTGCTGTCCCCACAACTATCTGATAGGCTGTGCCATACCACTCAGTTGGGGAGCTGGCAGCACACAGCTTCCCCAGTCCACGCTGCCATGCTGGTGGGCTCCCTCCGGCATTTTTTTTTCTCGGTTTCTTGTCTTTCTTGAGCTTCCTTCCTTTCCTTTCTCCCAACCACCTGGCCATGTGTGCTGTCTATGCTGCTTTTTGATGGGCTGTGCTACACCGCTTGGCTGGAGAGCCACTGGCACACAACTTCCCTGGTTCACGCTACCACACTGGTGGGTTCCCTTGGGGGATTTTTTTTCATGGTTTATTGCCTCTCTCTACCTGCCTGCCTTCCTTTCCTTTCTCCTGACCACATAGCTGCATGTGTCATCTCTGCTTCTTCTTGAAGGGCTGTGCCGTGTCACCCACCTAGAAAGCCAGAGACACATGGCCTTCCCGGGTCCACACCACTCCACTGACAGGCTCCCTCAACACTATTTTTTTGTTTTGTTTTTTGTCTTCTGTTTCTCTCTTCTCTATCTTCTTTCCCACACCACTTATCTCCACACATCACATCTTCCCCTTCCCTCCTGCCTATCTGAACCTCACACTGAGCACCACACCACCAAGCAGCACAGGTACAGACCACTGGACCCCACCCTGCATTGTCCCCTGTCATCTCACTGTTGGCCCCAGTACGTGCCACAAACAACCCATCCCTGCCCCTCCCCCTCTTCTGGACCTGCCCTGCTGCACCATAGCTGAGTGACCAGCCCAGCCCACCTGGACAAGGTGGTGAGAAGTATCATGCCCAGACATAACCAAATGAAACAAAAAAGCAGGACAAAAAAACAAATCTACAACTGACAAATGAAGAAAATAATTCCTGAATGTCTCAAAGATGGCAGACAATATCAAAACATGTAAAAGAACACAATAGGATGGCTCCAGAAAGCATCCAAAAATTAAACACCAGATGAACTTCTGGTAGAAGAAAAGACACAAGAACTATTTGATAGGGAATTTGAAACTGTTAATATTCAGGGCTCTCCAAGAGATGAAGGAAAACACAGGCAAAAATATAGAAAAAATAGACAAAATCATGGAAAATACAGACAAAATTATGGAAAAGACAGACAAAAAATGGAAGAATTCAAGAAAATAATACAGGAACAAAATGTCAAAATAAACAAAAAATTAGAAATCATACTAAAACAGCAAAAATAAATCCAAAAGATAAACAACAAGATTTCAGAAAATGGACAGTGCAAATTTAAACAATGGAAGACAGGATCAGTGAAATTGAAGACAAATCTTTCGATACCACTTTGAGGAAAAATTAGAAAAAAGAACGACAACCACGTGGGATACAATCAAAAGCAAAAATTTATGTGTGATCAGAGTTCCAGAACATGGGGAGAAAATGGAAAACACAGAGAGGATCATTGAAGATTTGCTGACAGAAAACTTCCCTATCGTCATGAAAGATGTAAAGCCGGCCATCCAAGAAGCTCAATGAACACTATGTAGGGTAGACCTAAAAAGAAAATCACCAAGACATATCATAATCACACTTGCTAAAACCAAAGACAAAGAAAGAATACTGAGAGCAGCTTGAGAAAAATGAAAAGTCACATACAGAGAGGAAACAATAAGACTAAGCTCTGATTAGTCAGCAGAAACCACGCAGGCAAGAAGGCAATGGATTGACATACATAAAACCTTGAAAGAAAAAAATTGTCAACCAAGAATAATATACCCTGCACAACTCTCATTCAAATATGATGGTGAAATTAGGACATTTCCAGAAAAACAGAAATTAAGAGAATATGCAAAAACCAAACCAAACTTACAAGAATTATTAAAGGGGGTCCTTCAGTCAGAGAATCAACAACATCAGACAACAGCCTAAGTCTAGGATGCAAGATCACATCAGCCAGATACAACCTATGTAATGAACTCTCAAGGATAAAACAAAACTAAAAAATTTACAACAGGAAACAAGAAAGGTCAATCTGTAAATGACAACAACATCAGAACAATAAAGGAAGGAAAGAGCAGTGTAGGTATAGGACTTTCAAATGGAGAGAAAGTCAAGGCAATATCAAGCAAAAAAGACTGGTTCAAACTTAGGAAGATGGGGTAAATTTCAAGGTAATCACAAAGAAAGTTAATAAAAGTACTTATCAAAATAAGAAAACATGAAGTCTCAGTAAACACAAAATCTGCAAAAACAAAAGAAATGAAAAACCATTCCACAAACAAAAGGAACTCGGCACAGGAGACTAAGATGAACAAAGAAAACGTGAGCACCACAAAATGACAGCAATAAACTCACACCTGTCAATAATCACACTGCATGTAAATGACTTAAATGCACCCATAAAGAGACAGAGAGTGACAGAATGGATAACAAAACAGGATTCATCAACATGCTGTCTACAAGAGACACCTTAGAAACAAAGATATAAATATATTAAAAATCAAAGGACGGAAAAAATACATCAAGCAAACAACAACCAAATAAGAGCAGGAATGGCAGTACTAACCTCAGATAAAATAGACTTTAAAACAAAATCCACCGTAAAAGACAAAGAAGGACATTATATAATGATTAAAGGGACAATCCACCATGAAGACATAACCATAATAAATACCTATACACCCAATGACAGGGCTCCAAAATACATAAAACAAACTCTAACAGCCTTGAAAAGAAAAATTGACAGTTCCACGATAATAGTAGGAGACTTCAACACACCACTCTTGATAAAAGACAGAGCATCTAGAAAGAAACTCAACAAAGACACAGAAGATCTAAAGGCCACAATCAACCAGCTTAACCTCATAGACATATATAGAAAACTCCACCCAAGAGCTGCACCATACACATTCTTTTCCAACACACATGGAACATTCTCCAGAATAGACCACATCTTAGGCCACACAGCAACCCTTAAAAAATCCAAAACCTTAAGATAATACAAAGTATATTCTCTGATCACAATGCCATCAAAGTAGAAATTAATAACAAGAAGAGCAAGGAAAAAAAAATACATTGAAACTAAATAACACCCTGCTTAAAGCCACTGGGTAATAAAAGAAATCAAAGATGGAATCAAAAATTCTTAGAATGAAACAAAAATGAAAATATATCATATTAAAACCTTTGAGACACAGCAAAGGGAGTGCTCAGAGGTCAATTTATAGCAATAGATGCAAAAAAAAGTAAGGGACAAAATCAAAACATTAGCTACACAACTTGAACAAACAGAAAGAGAAGAACAAAAGAAGCTAATAGCCACCAGAAGAAAGGAAATAATTTCAAAGCAGAAATAAATGTAACAGAGAATAGAAAATAGAATCAACAAAACCAAAAGTTGGTTCTTTGAAAGGATCAACAAAATTGACAAAACACTGGCCAAACTGACAAAAGAAAAACAGGAGAGGATGCAAATAGCCCAAATAAGAAATGAAATGGGGGACATTACAACAGACCCACCTGAAATAAAAAGGATCATAACAGTACAATGAAAATCTATACTCCAACAAATTTGAAAACCTAGAGGAAATGGACAAATTTCTAAAAAACACACTGCTATCCAAACTAAAACAAACTGAATTTGAAAATCTGAACAGAACCATAACAAGAGAAGAAATCGAAAAAGTGATACTAAAAAAATCTCCCAACATTAAAAAACCCTGGTCCTGATGTCTTCACTGGAGAATTCTATCAAACATTCAGAGAACAGCTTACACCAGTACTACTGAAACTATTTCAGAACATAGAAAAGGAAGGGAACTACTGAATTCATTCCACGAAGCCAGCATAACCCTGATATCGAAACCAGGCAAAAAACACCTCAAAAAAGAAAATTATAAACCAATATGTCTCATAAATATAGATGCAAAAATTCACAACAGAATTCTTTCCAATAGAATTAAGCATCATGTCAAAAAAATAATATATTACAACCAAGTGGGATTCATACCAGGTATGCAAGGATGGTTCAACATTAGAAAATCAATCAATGTAATTCACCACATAAATAAAATAAAAGAATCACACGATCATCCCAATCTATACAGAAAAGGCATTCGACAAAGTACAACACCCAATTCCTAATAAAAACATTCAATAAAATAGACATAGAAGGGAAATTCCTCAGCATAATAAATGGCATCTATACAAAACCAACAGCCAACATCAGTCTTAATGGAGAGAGGCTGAAAACATTCCCCTTGAGAACAGGAGCAAGACAAGGATGTCCTTTTTTACCATTTCTATTTACCATTGTGCTGGAAATTCTAGCTAGAGCAATAAGGCAAGAAAAATAAATAAAGGGCATCCAACTGGTAATGAAGAAGTAAAACTGTCCCTATTTGCAGATGATACGATACTATATACAGAAAACCCTAAGGACTCCAAGAGAAAACTACTGGAACTAACAGATTCAGCAGAGGAACAGGATATAAGATAAACATACAAAAATCAGTTGGATTCCTATACACCAATAAAGAGAACAATGAAAAGGAAATTAGGAAAACAATACCATTTATAATAGCACCACAAAAAATAAAACACTTAGGAATAAATCTATCAGGGATGTAAAAGACCTATACAAAGAAAACTACAAAACACTACTGCAAGAAACCAAAAGAGAACTACATAAATGGAAAATCATACCATACTCATGGATAGGTAGACTGAACACTGAAAATGTCAATTCTACCCAAAGTAATCTACAAATACACTGCAATCCCGATCCGAATATCAACAGCATTCTTTAAATAGATGGAAAAACTAATCATTAACTATATATGCAAGGGGAAGAGGCTCCGGATAAGTAAAGCACTGTTGAAGAGGAATAAAGTAGGAGGATTCCCACTACCTGACCTCAGAACCTACTACACAGCTACAGTAGTCAAAACAGCTTGGTACTGGTACAATGACAGAGACATTGACCAATGGAACAGAATCGAGAACCCAGATATAAATCCATCCACCTATGGTCACCTGGTCTTCAACAAGGGCCCAAAGTCCATCAAATGGGGAAAAGACATCCTTTTTTAACAAATGGTACTGGCAAAACTGTATGTCCATCTGCAAAAAATGAAGCAGGACCCATACCTCACACCATACACCAAAACTAATTCAAAATGGATGAAAGACCTAAATATAAAACTAAAAGCATAAAGATCATAAAAGAAAAATTAGGATCAATGCTAGAGGCCTTAATACATGGCTATAACAGGATAAAACCATAACTAACAACCCACAAACTCCAGAAGATAAGCCAGATATCTGGGATCATCTAAAAATTAAACACTTTGCTCATCAAAAGACTTCACCAAAGGAGTGAAAAGAGAACCTACAGGCTGGGAAACAATTTTTGACTATTATGAGTCCGACAAAATTCTAATCTCTAAAATCTACAGGAAAATCCAACTCCTCTACCACAAAAAGACAAATAATCCAATTCAAAAATGGGCAAAGGATCTGAACAGACACTTCACAAAAGAAGACATTCAGGAGGCTAATAGACTCATGAGGAAATTCTTGAGATCACTAGCCATTAGAGACATGCAAATCAAAACTACAATGAAATACGATCTCACCTTGACATTACTGGCAGGAATCAAAAAGCCAGAAAATAACAAATGTTGGAGATGCTGTGGGGAGATTGTTGCACTCTTATGCACTGCTGGTAGGAATGCAAAATGGTACAACCATTTTGGAAAATGATATGGCGCTTCCTTAAAAAGGTAGAAATAGAAATGCCATATGATCCAGCAATGCCACTCTCAGGAATATATCCTAGAGAAATAAGAGCCATCACACAAATAGACATTTGCACACCATGTTCATTGCAGCAGTATTTACAATAGCAAAAAGATGGGAATCACCTAGATGCTCATTAATAGATGAATGGATAAACAAGCTATAGTACATACACACAATGGAATACTACCCAATGATAACAATGATGAATGTGGGAAACATCTCACAACATGGATTAATACGGAGGGCATTATGCTGAGCAAACTAAGTCAACCACAAAAGGACACATATTGTATGAGACCACTATTATAAAAACTCGTGAAAAACTCATGTAAAGAAACAGTCTTTTATAGTTATGAGGGAGGGGTAGTGTGGGGAGAGAAAAACACTAACTAGACAACAGACAAGTGGTAACTTTTGTGAAGGGTAAGACAATACACAATACTGGGGAAGCCAGCACAACTTGGCCAAGGCAAGGTGATGGAAGCTCTATAGACTCCTCCAAATTCCCTGAGGGACCAAATTACTGGACTGAGGGCTGAGGACCATGGTCTTGGGGAACATCCAGCTCAGTTGGCATAATATAGTTTATAAGCAAAATGTTCTATATCCTACTTTGGTGAGTAGTGTCTGGGGTCTTAAAAGCTTGAGAGTGGTCATGTAAGATACTCCGTTGGTCTCACCCCATCTGGAGCAAGGAGGAATGATGAAAACCAAAGACATAAGGGAAAGATTAGTCCCAATGACTAATGGACCACAAGTACCACAGCCCCCATCAGACTGAGTCCAGCACAACTAGATGGTGCCTGGCTACAACCACCAACTGCTCTGTTGGGGATCACAGTAGAGGGTCCCGGACAGAGCTGGAGAAGAATACAGAACAACACTCTAAAACAAAACAAACAAACAAACAAAAAAACACAGCAAAAAACCTACCAGACTTACTCATCTAACAGAGACTAGAGAAACCCCAAGAGCATGGCCCCCAGTGTCCTTTCAACTCAGTACCGAAGTCACTCCTGAGAGTTACTCTTCAGCCAAAGATTAGACAGGTTCATAAAACAAAATGAGACTAAATGGGCACACCAGCCCAGGGTCAAGGATGAGAAGGCAGGAGGGGACAGGAAAGCTGCTAAGGTGGAGGGCAGGGAACTCATGTTTTCGAAGGGGAGATTGTTGACATGTCACAAAACACTATATATATTAATTGTTTAATGAGAAACTAATTTGCTCTGTAAACCTTCATCTAAAACACACCTTTTTTTTTTTAAACTGGTAATTCCTATATCATGAAGATAAAAAAAAAAAAAAAAGAACATTTTCCAATTAAGTCTCTGAATTGGCATAACTGTGATACTGCAAATGGACTGGTGTAGTCCACAAAAGAAACCTAGGACCGCGACGGATTAGGAGGGTTCATCTCTATTTCTTTAACACTAAATGTAGAGTAATATTATGGCCTTTTCAAATGAAATCAAGAGAATGGGTAGAGATTTAGTCCATTCTTGTAATTGCCTGGCTGGGAGTTTGGAGAAGTGTTACATGCATGAGGCAGGTGCCAAAATTGATAATGCAAACCCAGAGGAGTCCACCCAAATGCAAGATAAATATACTAGGCCACATCAACCTGGGTAAAACTCCAAACACAAACCCACTGCAGTTGAGTAGATTCCGACTCATAGAGACCCCATGCGACCGAGTACGACTGCCCCATAGGGTTTCCAGGGCTGTAATCTTTATGGAAGTGAACTGCTACATCTTTCTCCTGCAGAGCCACCAGTGGGTTCCAATCCGTGACCTTTCAGTTAGCAGCTGAGCGCTTTAACCATTGCATCACCAGTGCTCCTTTGGAGATAAAACTAGGATGGCATAAGTAAACACACTCAATATGTCACTGGCTCTTGTCTACCCAGGATATCATATCTTCCGAAAAATAATATTCTTCACCTCCAGCATTATTTCTTGGATTTCGAGTATCTCATGAATTCTTACATTCACCATTGTGTCCTCAGTGACTAATAAATGCTTGACACGCAGTAAGAGTTCAATAAATATTTATTGAATAAATGAATGCAATAAACAAGAATTGCTCAGCAGCCACATGGTACTTGCTGTCTTCTCCTCGCCTGGTCTGGCGCCCTCTGGTGGTCAGTGGTGTGGCTTTTGAGCCCAGAAAGCAGTCGGTGGTGGTGTCTAACTGGAATGAGGGAGAGGTTGTTGTTAGGTGCCTTGCAGGCGGTTCCGACTCATAGCGACCCTGTGTGCAACAGAATGAAATACTGCCTAATCCTGCGCCACCTTCGCAATTGTTGCTGTGTTTGAGCCCGTTGTTGTAGCTACTGTGTCAATCCATCTCGTTGAGGGTCTTCCTCTTTTTCGCTGACCCTCTACCTAGCATGATGTTGTTTTCCCGTGACTGGTCCCTCCTGATAACATGTCCAAAGTAAATGAGAGGAAGTCTCACCATCCTCGCTTCTAACGAGCACTTGCTGTACTTCTTCCAAGACAGATACGTTCGTTCTTCTGGTGGTCCATGATATATCCAGTATTCTTCACCAACACCACAATTCGAAAGCATCAATTCTTGTTTGGTCTTCCTTATTCATTGCCCAGGCTTCGCAAGCATATAAGGCGATTGAAAACACTATGGCTTGGGTCAGGTGCACCTTCTTCCTCAAGGTTACATCTTTGCTTTTGAACCCTTTAAAGAGGTCTTTTACAGCAGATTTGCCTAATGCAATGTGTCGTTTGATTTCTTGACAGCTGCTTCGATGGGCGTTAATTGTGGATCCAAGTAAAATGAAATCCTTGACAACTTCATTCTTTTCTCTGTTTATCATGATGTTGCTTATTGGTCCAGTTGTGAGGTTTTTTTTTTTTTTAAATGTTGAGGTGCAATCCATACTGAACACTGTAGTCTTTGATTGTCATCAGTAAGTGCTTCAAGTCCTCTTCACTTTCAGCAAGCAAGGCTGTGTCATCTGCATAACACAGATTGTTAATGAGTCTTCCTCCAATCCTGATGCCACTTTCTTCTGTATATAGTTCAGCTTCTCGAATTATTTGCTCAGCACACAGACTGAATAAGTATGGTGAAAGGATACAACCCTGACACATACCTTTCCTGATTTTAAATCCCCCTGTGCTGTGTGAAGTACTAGGTCTTGTTGTATGTACATGTGAAGGAGCAGCCCCAAAACGTGTGGGATGTAGTTAAAACAGTTCTGAAAGAGAAATTTATAGCATTGAACACTTACATTAGGAAAGAGGAAAAGTCTCAAATCAGTAGTAACATCTCCTATCTCAGTGAACTAGAAAAAGAAGAACAAAATAAACCTGAAGTAAGCAGAAGGAAGGAAATAAAAAGGGCAGAAATCAATGAAATTGAAAATAGAAAATCAATAGAAGAAATTAAATTTGTAATTTAAAAATTCTTGAAAGAGAAATCTCCAGACCCAGAAGGCTTCACTGGAGTATTCTTCTAGACTATCACCTGCCAAAGAACAATCAACATCAATTCTACACAATCTGTTCCAGAAAATAGAAGAGGAAAGAACACCTCCCAGTTTGTTTTATGAAATCAGCAAAGGTAAGTGTTATGGATTGAATTATGTCCCCCCAAAATGTGTGGCCACTTGGCTAGGACATGAATGATTCCCAGAATGGTGATTGTCCACCATTTTGTCATGGATGTGATTTTCTTATGTGTTGTAAATCCTACCTCAAGGATGTTAATGAGGCAGGATTAGAGGCAGTTATGTTAATGAGACAGGACCCAATTTACAAGATTAGGTTTTGTCTTGAGTCAATCTCTTTTGAGATATTGAAGAGAGAAGTGAGCAGAGAGACGGGGGTCCTCATACCACCAAGGAAGTAGTGCCAGGAGTAGAATGCACCTTTGGACCCTGGTTCCCTGTGCTGAGAAGCTCCTAGACCAGGGGAAAACTGATGACAAGGACCTTCCTTCAGAGCCGACAGAGAGAGAATGCCTTCCCCTGGAGCTGGCGCCCTGAACTTGGACTTCTATCATCCTGGACTGTGAGAGAATTAACTTCTGTTTGTTAAAGCCATCCACTTATGGTGTTTCTTTTATAGCAGCACTGGGTATCTAAAACAGTAGGGGGAAAAAAAAACTACATAGCAATATAGATGCAAAAGTCCTTAACGAAATATTAGCTAGTAGAGTTAGCAATATGTAAAAAGAATTATACCCTGTGGTTTAGTGGAGTTTATTCCAGGCATACAAGGCTGGTTCGGTATTTGAAAATCGATCAATGAAATTTCCCGTATTGATGAGCCATCTTTGATTTTAGTTTCAAGATTATCCTAGCCTTCTGACATGATTTAAGGTCCTTGGGCAGGGCAAATGGTTTTGCACTTGACTACCAACATAAAGGTTAGCGGTTTGAACCCACCCAGCAGCACCACAAAAGAAAAGTGGGGTGATCTGCTTCCATAAAGATTACAGCCAAGAACTGTAATGGAGCAGTTCTATTCTGTAAAACATGGGGTCTCCATGAGTCAGAATCTACTCGATGGCAACGAGATTTTTTTTTTGGTTTATGACATGATTTATGTTCCCACATAATTGTAGTTTACCTTCTTACTCTTCCCTAGAGAATTTTAAAAAATATACACAAATTTTAGCCAACATTCACCCCTAAAATTTTTCATAGGCTAATGTTTTGAAAGTAGATTTCTTTCTTCCTAGTCTGCCTTGGTCTGGAAGCTCCACTAAAAAACTGTCCTCCATGGGTGACTATTTTGGTATTTAAAATACCAGTGGTATAGCTTCCAGCAGCATAGCTACATGCAAGCCACCACAGTTCAACAAACTCAGACATATCAAAGATCATGAAGATGATGCAGGGCCAGGCAATATTTTGTTCTGTTATACATAAGGTTGCCGTGAGTTGGAGTCAACTCGAAAGCAACTAAGGACAAAGACAACTATACATTTATCTGAACCTGGACCTTGATTTAAGCAAACTTATTGTAAAAACCCTATTTGGAGACTATCAAGAAGATTTGAACAGAGAGTTTAAAAAAATAACCATCATGCCACTATGATTGATATGTTGGATATCAATCATAGTGGCATGATGGTTATTTTTAAAAAATCCGTATCAGTTAGCAATGTACTGAAGTTCTTAGTGGATAAAATACACGATGTCAGTGACTGCCTTTAAAATACCCTCAAATGTGTATGTGTGTGTGTATGTGTAAGAGACACAGAAAAAGAGAGACTGATGCAGGGGATAAGGATATGGGGGATATGGTTGAAACAAGATTGGCAAAATGTTAATTGCTGAAGCTGGGGGTTCATTATACTATTTTATCTATCTTTGTACGTGGTTGAATATTTCCATATTGCTGGCCACACACTGAAGTCAGGACACAATTCTGAAGTTTGGTCAGCAGATGGCGCTGTTGCATAAGCTACTATGTCTCTCAACTCTATAGGACAGAGTGAAATTCGCCGACAGGGTTTCCAAGGCTGTCACCTTCACGGAAGCTGACTGCCGTATCTTTTCCCCAGTGGAGTGACTGGTGGATTCAAGCTGTCGACCTTTAGGTTCGCAGCTGAGCGCTTAATCACTGTGCCACCAGACCTAATGGGTCTTTGGTGGATCGTTGAGATGGCTAGGTAACAAAAGTAATACTATTACAAGTCAGTTTGGATTTATTGCTTTTAGACAAAAGGTAAAGTGCCCTGGTGGCGCAACCGTTAAGTGCTTGACTGCTAACTTAAAGGGTGGCAGCTTGAACCCACCCAACAGGTTCGTGGGAGAACGGCCTGGCTGTTTGCTCCTGTAAAGATTACGGCCTGGAAAACCCTATGAGCTAGTTCTACTCTGTCACATGGACTCGCTGTGAGTCCATTTAGCACCTAACAACAACAGACAAAATGTCACGGTAAGATTTACAGAGCAAAGAACAGATATGGAGCAATCTTAAATTATTTTAAAAGTTATAAGTGATTTATAAAAGTCTTATAGAGAATTCAGGTAGAGAAGTAAAATCAAACAAAACCTCGTAAACCTATAAACTGTATAATCATTTTAGTCTGTCTGTAATCTTTCATCTATGTTATTTATCTATCTGCATTTTTAACCAGTATATATATATATATATATATATGAAGGAGCCCTGGTGGCGCAGTGGTTAAGCACTTGGCTGCTGACCCAAAAGTCGGCGGTTCAAACTCACCAACCGCTCCACGGGAGAAAAGTGTGGCTGTCTGCTTCCGTAAAGATTATAGCCTTGGAAACCCTATGGGGAAGCTCTAGTCTGTCCTTTAGGGTCGCTATGAGTTGCAGTCGACTTGGTGGAAACGCGTTTGGGAATGGTTTTGGACTTCACGTTAACAAAATTATATTGTGAAGTTTCCCGTTCTGGAGTTCTCTTGACCACCGTTTTTAAGTTGGTGAAGTTCAAGCTATAGAAAGAGCTACATATTCTAAGAGATTTTATGGCTATAACAATAAGCAACATTGTATAGACTATTAAATACTTCTTCAAGAAATAATTACATTTTAACTGGGGTTAACTTGAGTTACCCAAAATAGCTTTAAGAAGCAGCTGTGGAATATGGTGTATAGAAAATAATACAAATTCTGTCACTGGGCCAACCTGGATTAGAATCGTTTCTCGTATACTGCGGACAAATTATTTACTCTTTCTAAACTTAAAAAGTTTTAAGTTTAAATAAGTTTTAACTTATTCTTTTTAAATTTTAAAAAAATTTGTAATAAGAGCATTCTCATGAAGTAATTAAGTCTAAAATTAGACAATCAATATAAAAGACCCAGTTTTCTTTCTCAGCAGGTCAAAATGACTCTAAAATTTGTGCACTTTAGTCTATATGTATCTTGCTTCTTTCTGCCAAAATATTTGGATTTAATTACAAATTTATAACGAAATTAGAAAAATAAGAATGAAAAGAGAAGAACCAAATTGAGATAAAACAAATATGCTAATCAGAAAAATAAAAACAAGAGTTGTGAGATCCAAAAAAGAAAAGAAAAAGAAGATAAATTGGACCAAATCAAAATTGGAAACTTCTGCTTTTCAAAAGACAGTTAAGAAAAGATAAAACACAGAGAGAAAATATTCACAAGAGATATGTGATAAAGAAATTGTATGCAGGATATATGTAACTCATAGTCAATAATAAGAAAACAAACACTCCAATAAAAACTTGGTGAAACAATTGAGCAGATACTACACCGAAGGAGATACACAGCAAACTTGCAACACCAGGCTCCAGCAACTGGATGGCTCATCCATTACTGGTGAGAATTCAAAATAGCACAGCCACTTTGGAAAAAGAGTTTGGCAGTTTTTTCTAAAATTAAGCATACACCTGCTTTAAGACTCAGCAATCCCATTCCTAAATGAAGCCCTGTGTTCACACAAAATCCTGTACACACGTTTACAACTTTATTCATAATCATCCAAAATTGTCAACAGTCCAAATGTCTTTAAACTGGTGACTACATAAGCAAATTGTGGTGTATCCATGCAATGACTCAGCAATAAAAATAATGAACTACTAATACACACAACAACATGGCTGAACCTCAGATGTGTTACGTCAAATGAAAGAAGTCAAACTCAAAAGGCCGCATACTGTATGGTTCCATTTGTTCAATGTTCTGCAAGAGGCAAAACCATAGCCTCAGAAAACAGATCGGTGACTGCCAGGGGCTGCAGGCGAGGAAGGCTGACTGCAAAGGGGCACAAGGGAGCATTTTGAGGTGATGGAACAGTTTTACATCTTGAATGTGGTGGGGGCTGCATAACTATGCATTTGTCAAAACTCATGGAAGCACACAGTAAAAAAGGTGGGTTTTACTGTAGATAAATTATACTTCACTTGAAAAAAAAAGTGCTGTGGCTAAGAGCATCTTGGAGGCCAGTGAAAGGAAGTAAATGTGGTACCTCACATACCTTTCATCCATGATGTTATGGATTGAATTGTGTCCTCCCAAATGTGTGTCAGCTTGGCTAGGCCATGATTCCCAGTATTGTGTAATTGTCCACCATTTTGTCCTATGTGTTGTAAGTCCTACCTCTATGATGTTAATGGGGCAGGATTAGAGGCAGTTATGTTAATGAGGCAGGACTCAATCTAGAAGATTAGATTGTATCTTGAGTCAATCTCTTTCGAGATATTAAAAGAGAGAAGTGAGCAGAGAGACAGGAGGAACTTCTACCACCAAGAATGAAGAACCAGGAGTAGAGCACATCCTTTGGACTCGGGGTCCCTGCTCTGAGAAGCTCCTAAACCAGGGCAAGATTGATGACAAGGACCTTCCCCCAGAGCCGACAGAGAGAGGAAAGCCTTCCCCTGGAGCTAGTGCCCTGAATTCAGAGTTCTAGCCTCTTAAACTGTGAAAGAATAAACGTCTGTTTGTTAAAGCCATCCACTTGTGGTATTTCTGTTATAGCAGCAGTAGATAACTAAGACACATGGGAAATAGTTTCAGTTTCTAAACGTCACTGAAGGTTTTCCTAGTATCAAAGTTGAAGAAAATTTCTATCTTGAGGGCATTGCATAGGAGCCATTACATGGTGCATTGAGTATTATATTAAACAGCAATTTTTTTGAAGCTACAAAAATGGAATTCCTATGACTATTTTTTGTATTTGATATTGACTGTGTAGAGAGAGCATCAGATGGTGAAGTTGCTGTGTGGCCTGGGAATTAGGTGGGGTGTCTATCCTGGGGGCCCAGAGGGTGGCTCCGAGGAGTTCTCCAGAGTTAAGGGCACACCTCCTAGGCTTGCACACTCATGAACTTTTTATTAGTATTCCAAAGCTGCATGGACTCCTTCTAATGCCAACCCGGATGCCTATTTATTTATTTGCGAAAAAAAAAATCTAACCACCTTGTAAAGTGGATGGTTCGATTCATCTCCCAGTTGGAAGGGGAGTGTGGTCCTTAGAACATCATCTGTGAAACCTTAGAGAATCCTGACCCTGCATCTTCTGAGCTGTGTGCGACATTAGGTAAATTACTTAACTTTCCCTAAGCCTCAGGTGTTGCATCTGAAACACTGGAAGAGTGACACCTCACTTATAAAATTGATGTGGGGAGTAAATGAAATAGTATATATCACTTGCTTAGCATAGTGCCTGAGCATGTAATAAATTCTCAGTAGGTAATAATTTCTGTTGGTTAGACCCAGTTACAGGGGAAGTAAAGTTCTGGATAGGTGGTTGATGCATAATGGGTCTTCCAGATAATGCTCTTTCACATAGTAACCAGTTGTTGTTATTGTTAGGTGCTGTCGAGTTGGTTCCGACTTACAGCAACCCTATGTACAACGGAACCCTGAGCCATCCTCACAATTGTTACGCTTGAGCCCATTGTTGCTACCACTGTGTCAGTCCATCTCATGGAGGTTCTTCCTCTCTTTCACTGACCCTCTACTCTACCAAGCACAATGTCCTTCTCCAGGGACTGGTCCCTCCTGATAACGTCCAAAGTATATGAGACAAAGTCTCGCCATCCTCACTTTTAATGAGCATTTCTGGCTGTACTTCTTCCATAGTAACCAGAGTAATCTTTAAAAAAAAAAAAAAAAAAGTTATTCTGCTTAAAACTCTTCAAAGGTTTTTCATTGCACTTAGAGTAAAACCCAAATTCCTTGTCATGGCTTCCCTAGGCCTGTATCATTGGCTGTCAGTATTGGCTGCTGGGAGTGGAAACTCCTGAGGAGCTTTCAAACTACTGATGCCTGAAACCCACCCCCAAGATTCTGATGAAATCGGTCTGCACCAGGATTTCCTTGAACTTTTCAGATAAGTCTAATCTCACTTGACCTGGCTCTTCTCTGTTGCCCAACCTTGATTCTTACCACACCTCCTCTCCCTGCCCTGCTCCGACCTCCCTCTGATCTTTGAATGTGCTGAATTTCTTTCATCAGCCAGGGTCTTTGCACTTACAACCCAGGTGCTTCCTCACTCCCAAGCCACGTGCCACCAACCCTTCAAGCTCAAGCTCACATTCCATCTCCCTTATGACTCTGCCCCCTGGTCAGATCTAGATCCTCTTTCAAAGCAGGAATCAGGGCTTTGGAGGGCAAAGACTTTCATCATCAGAGTTTTTCATCACTGGTTGTAGCTGGAAAGTCTTGCATTTCACATATGGGTTACACTGCTCACAGAATTGATTTGCTTTTTACAGTGAAAATGTTAGTCTCAGGTATTGAAAAGCCATCCATGCTAGTTGCAGTTCCTTTATACTGGGCCAAGGATCCCTGGTGGCACAGTGGCTAAGTGTTCAACTGCTAACCAAAAGATTGGCAGTTAGAACCCACCAGCTGCTCTGGGAGAAAGATGTGGCATTCTGCTTCTGTAAAGATTACAGCTTTGGAAACCCTGTGGGTCAGTTCTACTCTGTCCTACAGGGTTGACTATGAGTCAGAATCCACTTCAGTGAGTTTTTTGGGTATACTGGGCTACGGTGAGGTGAGTGAGGCACTTGTCTCAGTCACAAAATTTAAGGAGGTGCCCAAAAACTCAGTCATCAAGATAATATTTAACGTAATATTTAAAAAAATAAAAATACAATAATCCATGATGAAAAAATATAAGAAAATCAGAATCTGCCTTGTGAGTAAAGAGATATTAATAGGGACTATTTTATAATATGGCTATAGTCTATTTGAGAGACAATTTGATTCTATGCACTTTCTTGAGTTGTGTTTCTCAAAGGAGGATAATGGAGATTTTTCAGGAGTATAAAGTTTATGATGAAATTATTTTATATTTTAAAACTTAAATGAACATATTTTAAAAAAGGATGAAAATTTTCTCTGAAATTTTAAAAGAAATCAAACACCAAACTTTGAAGAAATGTCAGAATCCTGGAAGCTATGCATTCACTTTATTCCAAAATAAGTGTAGTCAATGGAACGGTTTGAGACGCACTGCCATAAAGCTTGCAATTAAAGAATATTAGAGTACAAGACAATAGAGCTACCATGATGTGCAGAATTGCTTGTGCACGGCGCTTTGGCGGCAGATGGGAGAGGGTAGGCGAGAAGGTGGCTTGAGACAATGGCAAGAGCCTAAGAATCAAGTCTGATGAATCATGTAAATTATGTTGCACAAAACTTTTCCGAATACCTGCTTCCTAAATGTAGAACGAAAATGTTGGGACAGAGGAGTTACAAAGTTCTTTCTAGCTGTAATATTCTGAGAAATTTTGAAAGAAGGCTGACGAGCAAGCCTCCTTGCATTTGTACTGTATGGACATGACCAGCAGAGGGCAGCAAGTGTCCACTCCTTTTTTAAAAAATTTGTTTTGTTGAGAACATGCACAACAAAACATACACTAATTCAACAGCTTCTACATGTACAATTCAGTGACACTGATTACATTTTTGGAGTTGCACAACCATTCTCACTTTCCTTTTCTTAGTTGTTCTTCCCCCATTAACGTAAACTCACTACTCTCCAAGTTTTCTATCTCATGTTTCTTTCTTTTTTGATTGTGCTTTTGGTGAGTTTACAGAGCAAATTATTCTCTCATTAAACAATTAATACACATATTGTTTCATAACATTGGTTGACAACCTGATGGCATGTCAACATTCTCTCCTTCTTAACCTCGGGTTCCCCATTTCCATTCGTTCAGCATTCCTGTCCCTTCCTGTCTTCTCATCCTTGCCCCTGGGATGGTATGCCCATTTAGTCTCGTATACATGGTTGAACTACGTGTGTTATTGTTTGTTTTATAGGCCTGTCTAGTCTTTGACTGAAGGGTGAACCTCAGGACTGACTTCAGTACTGAGTTAAAAAGTTGTCTGGGAGCCATACTTTTGGGATTTCTCCAGTCTCTGTCAGACCAGCAAGTCTGTTCTTTTTTTTGTGAGTCTGAATTTTGTTCTGCATTTTTTTCCTACTGTCCAGGGCCCTCTGTTGTGAACTCTGTCAGAGCAGTTGGTGGTGGTAGCCGGGCACCATCTAGTTGTGCTGGGCTCAGATTGGTGAAGTCTGTGGTTGTTGGGTCCATTAGTTCTTTGGACTAATCTTTCCCTTGTTTCTTTGATTTTCTTCATTCTCCCTTGCTTCAGACAGGATGGGATCGGTAGACATATCTTAGTTGGCTGCTCACAAGCTTTTAAGATCCCAGATGCTACTCATCAAACTAGGATGTAGAACATTTTCTTTATAAACTGTGTTATGCTAATTGGGCAAGATGTCCCCCAAGACAAAGGTTGCCAGCTCTCAGCGGGTAACTCGGTCCCTCAGGGAGTTTGGATGTGTCTATGAAGCTTCTATGACTTTGCCTTGGTCAAGTTGTGCTGACTTCCCCAGTGTTGCGTACTGCCTTACTCTTCACCAGAGTTACCACTTATCTATTGTCTAGTTAGTGTTTTTCCCTCCCCACAGCTCCCCTCCCTTCTAACGATCAAAGATAGTTTCTTTCTGTGTGTAAAGCTTTTCATGAGATTTTATAATAGTGGTCTCATGCAATATTTGTCCTTTTGTGATTGACTTATTTCACTCAGCATAATGCCCTTCAGATTCATCTATGTTGTGAGATGTTTCTCAGATTCATCACTGTTCTTTATCATTGCATACTATTCCATTGTGCGTATATACCATGGTTTATCCATTCATCTGTTGATGGGCACTTAGGTTGTTTCCATCTTTTTGTTCTTGTGAATAGTGCTGCAATGGACATGGGTTTGCATATGTCTATTCATGTGACAGCTCTTTTTTCTTTAGGATATATTCCTGGGAGTGAGTTTGTTGGATGATATGGTATTTCTATTTCTAACTTTTTAAACAAGCACCATATTGTTTTCCAAAATAGATGTACCATTATGTATTGCCACTAGAAGCGCATAAGAGTTCCAGTCTTGAGGCGAGGCCAAGATGGCAGAGTAGTCAGACGCTTCCTGTGGTCCCTCTTGCAACAAAGACCCGAAAAAACAAGCGAATCGATTATATATGACAATCTAAGGGCCCTGAATATCAAAGACAAAGTTGAGGAATCGGACTGAGTGAGACTGAGGGAGACAGCTCAGAAGCAGCAAGAAGTTGCCAGAACTGACCTGGCAGGAGCTGGTGTCCTTCAGGCCGGATCAGCTCGTGTGCACCGTGAGGCAAGCAGTGGTGCTCTGGAGGCATTTTCCATACTGAGAGACCCAGTGGCAGAGTCTACTCAGGCATCCAGAACCAGTGAAAGGCAGTGCTCAATCAGCAAAAGATAAATACTTGTGTCTGACCTGTGCAGATCAAAAAACACCCCCTTTGGGAAAAAACGTCCCATTTACTTTCCCCCTCCCTGCTCTGCACTGGGTCCCATGCCAGCTTCAGTGACTTCCCAGTCCCCTGGGTTGGAAGTAGGACCCTTCACCCACCCTGAGCCATTCTCCCAGCCTTGGAGAGGGAACAAATTAACAAACAGGGAAAAAAATAATCTGCCAGCTCCCTTAATCCAGGAACTCAGGATAGGCACAGGCATAAGGGGTGCACAGACTTTGAATGCCTTTTACCTCTGCATAGACCGGTGTGGGCCCATTTCAACAGCGTAGGCCCTCATTACCACAACACAACAGAGTATGTACCTAAAGTCTAACTTCAACTGTATCAGCTATATGGTGAAGTGGCAAATTCGTGACATTTGATACTCCTCTGCCCATTAATCAGGGTCCTCACCTACCCACATCAGGGGCCTGAGGACTGGTGGCTTCACTCACACCACCTAGCCACCTGCAACAAGGGTCCAAGAATAAGTGATGTCCCCCAGTCCTTACAACCAACGGCATTGGGTGCTCATAGTCTGGCTGCAAAACCCACCCACCTATGCACTCTAGGGAACAGGGATATGCTTTCCTCCCAGACACTCAAGGGCAGCCATTAGGCACCTGTGCCTACACCAATCACACATGCCTGTCTAGGACTGTAGGTGAGAGCCTGCACCACACACTTGGTGACTGACTACCTAGACACCTGAGTTGAATTCATACAAGAAAAGTAAACAGACTTCTGGGCTCACATACCTAATAACAGATCTAACCACCTGGTGACAGGATGTTAGAGCTTCCAAGGCACCAATAATCAAAACACCTGACATGAGCAGCTTATTTGGGCATATCAAAACAAAACAAAACAAGAAGCTAGGACACAGTAAGCAAACATAAAATAAATATAATAACTTATTGATGACTTGGAGACAACAGTCAATATCAAAACACAAAAAGAAGCAGACAATGATGGCTTCAGCAAGCTCCCAAAATAGATAATGAAGAAATTTTCTAGAGGAAGAGAATTTCTTGGAACTACCAGAGGTAGAATACAAAAGATTAATATACCGAACTCTTCAAGAGACCAGGAAGGAGATCAGGCAAAATGCAGAACAAGTAAAGGAACACACAGACAAAGCAATAGAGGAACTTAAGAAGGTTATTCAAGAGCATAATGAGAAATTTAATAGGCTGCAAGAATCCTTAGAAAGACAGCAATCAGAAATCTAAAAGATTAACAATAAAATTTCAGAATTAGAAAACTCAATAGAAAGTCATAGGAGCAGAATTGAGGCAATAGAAGTCAGAATTAGTGTGACTAAAGATAAAGCACTTGACACCAACTTATTTGAGGAAAAATCAGATAAAAGAATTAAAAAAAATGAAGAAACCCTAAGAATTATGTGGGACTCTATCAAGAGGAGTAACCTATGAGTGATTGGAGTATCAGAAATGGGGGGGGGGGATAGCAAAAAATACAGAGAGAATTCTTGAAGATTTGTTGGCAGAAAACTTGTCTAATATCATGAATGATGAGACTATATCTATCTAAGACGCTCATCCAACCCCGCATGAAGTAGCTGCCAAAAGAAAGTCACTGAGACATATTATAATCAAACTTGCCAAAACCAAAGATAAAGAGAGAATTTTAAGAGTGGCTAGGGATAAACCAAAAGTCATCTACAAAGGAGAGTCAATAAGACTAAGCTCGGACTATTCAGCAGAAAACATACAGGCAAGAAGTTAATGGGATGACATATATAAAGCATTGTAGGAAAAAAATTGCCAGCCAAAAATTATATATCCAGCAAAATATATGTCTCTCAAATAAGATGAAAAAATTAAGGCATTTCCAGATAAACAGAAGTTTAGGGAATTTGCAAAATCCAAACCAAAATTACAAGAAATACTAAAGGGAGTCCTAAGATAAGAAAATCAATAACATCAAATAACAACCCAAGACGAGAACACAGGACAGAGCTACCAGATATCAACCCAGATAGGGAAGTCACAAAAATAAATCAAATCTAAAACACTGAAAATAGAGAAACAGAGATATCAATATGTAAAAGATGACAACATTAAAACAGAAAAGAGGGACTAAAAAGATGTAGTCACAGATTTTTCATATGGAAAGGAAGTCAAGGTAATATAAAGAAGTAAAAGACTAGTTTAAACTTCGAAAAATAGGGGTAAATATTAAGGTAATGACAAAGGAAATTAACAATACTACACATCAAAAAAAAAAAAACAAGAAAAACATAAAGACTCAGCAAATACAAAATCAACAGGAATGAAAAAGATGATAAGAAAACATAAAGAAAAACGACTTAGCACAGAAAATTAAGCAGAACAAAGAAACTGTGAACAACACACAAAAAAAGACATCAAAATGACAGCACTAAACTCATACCTATCAATAATTA